>NC_039487.1:10155607-10285269 GCF_003590095.1 Trichoplusia ni
TTGTGTTTAAACAACTCTAGACGTTGTTGAAGCGAGATAAAGCAACATTTCATCATTTGATTAGAAATTTTTATTAATTTATTAAATTAATACCTTTCATTTGCGAGTCGGACTTGCGACATTTAAAGTTTCTTATACAGAGGCTAAATAAAACAAAACGGCTAGGTTAAACCCCCTAACGAATTAGTTGAATTGATCATTTGAAATGCATCGTCGTGAAAAATCAGCGGTCTATTTCGTAGGTTCGAATCTCGGCACGATCACTTTTCGAATTCATGTGTGTATTACATACTAATTATCTGTTACCTAAAAATTGTGGAGGAATACGTGAAGAAAACAGTACACCTAAGAACTTATTAACTGTTAAGCCGCGTCAGAGAACTATGGTCGGCTTAATAACTCTGATACCAGGTTGTACCTCAAACATACGAATACTAGAAGTAAAGGAATAGGCAATAGACATGTATAATAAAAAAAAACTCCTTATCTCTATCCAAACCACAAAAAGGAAAACTTATTTATTTAAAAATATAATCTCATTTTATGTTTAACCTTCTTAATCATCTAAAATTAGTAGTATCTAGGAACTACACTAAACTAATATTTACATTTTGAAAGCTATATAATATAAAAAGAAAAATATGCATTATTTACAAAGCGCCAAAAAAGGTATCCTCATCCCTGCCAAAGTCGGGAAACGTGAAACCAGCCTTCTGATCACGTGTAGAGTCGACCAAACGCTTTGCGAGCAGCAGCGCCCGGCGAGACCGCTGAACTTAGAACATGGGATGACGCGAGGGTTTATTTAAAAACGGTTTACTTACGCATATTTTTTTAATAGCTCGACTAGTGATTAACTAAATAATAATGGATCCAACTCACAAAAGTTATGAAGTATCCCTACTATTAATATTTTAAATGCGAAAGTAACTCTGTCTGTCTGTTACGCTTTCACGTCTAAACCACTGAACTGATTTTAATAAAATTTGGTACAGAGATAGAGTTGACCTGAGAAAGAACATAGTATAGTTTTTATCCGGGACTTTTGAAACGCGATATAACCGACATCGACGCGGCGAAAAGTTAATAGGTGATAAAAAAAAAACTGTTTGGTATACGTATCGTACAAACCGCTTCTGTTATTTCAAAACGTTCACCATTCCTACATTATATCACTAAGTAGGTCCACATTTAAGGCGTATTTACTAGTATTTAGTAAGTTTGCAAATAGACAAACGTAACTAGTTAATGTCTGTGCCCATAATTCACATTCTAATCATGTTATTTCGATGATAATTGGAATTATTTAACATTTAAGATACGGTGAACGTGTATTAGGTATACACCGTCATTAATATTGCATTAGTGTATTGATTTAGAAGATAAACTTAGTGTTGATTTGCAGAAGAGACTTTTAATGTTATCTGATTCTTAAATTTTCTGATTGGAATAAGTTATGGTGGTTATTTTTATAAGTGTACATAAATACAATATTTCTTTTTTGAAATCCGCAGTAAATAAGGCGGAATCCTAGTATTTCAAATGAAGAAAAAAACATTTTAGTCTGTTCTAAAATAAACGGTTTCTAAAAGGTTAAGGAATTGAAAATTTTCCTTTATCTAAGCTATTTAAACCGTTAACTTTTTTGTGTGCTGATAGTCTGAAACTTTAAAATTCGTGGAATATAGGTACTAAGAGTTGCCAGCGAGCAAACAAAAATAACACCAAAAAACCTATCTTCCTTTTGACTTTGAAAAGTACTTAAAATATAATATATCCTGGGAGAATTCACACACGGTTATCTGATCCCAAGCTAAGCAGAGCTTGTGTTATGGTAACCAGACAACTGATAAACTTACTTATATATTTCTAAATACATACATATTATAGATAAATTACACGCAGACACCAGAAAAAATGATCATGCTCATCACACAAGATTTGTCCAGGGCGGGTATCGAACCCACGACCTCCGGAATAGCAGTCAGGGTCGCTAACCACTAGACCAATAGGCCCGTCAAAACACAAATAAAACCATGTCCGTCTAACATATTTTTACGCAGATATCATTCAAGAACATATCCAATCAGAATAACAAAACAGATTAAATAAACAATTCCAACAACAAAACATCAAAATGGAAGCAACATTCAGGTAATTTAGACATTGGCATGGTATTATTATGTATACCGGTATTTAGGTTGCATTGCTGTATCAATCATGTATAAACGATGCTATTAATATAATGCAATAATATAGTACCCGAGAATATCCAGCTGTAGAATGTGTCCGTGGGATGGGCTTGAGAACTGGGTCGGTTGTTAGGCACAAGGATTTGGGTGGATTACTAGATATATTCTGTACTAAGTTGTTGTTTTATTGTATCCTACTAATCTATAGTATTTAATATAAAGCTGAAGAGTTTTTTTGTTTGTTTGAACGCGCTAATCTCAGGAACTACTGGCTCAAATTGAAAAAATCTTTTTGTGTTGAATAGAGCATTCATCGAGGAAGGTTTTAGGCCTTAGGTTATATACCATCACGCTGCGACTAATAGGAGCGAAGATACAATGGAAAATGTGAAAAAAAAACAGGGCATGGATAAATCATAACTTATATCTTCTACCCACGGGGACGAAGTCGCGGGCAACAGCTATATTATATAAACGCGAAAGGGTAAAAACACCCATACGTACAAAATTTACGCAAATAAATACGTAGGTATATATTTTAAACAAGCATGACCATCAAGTCTCAAACGCAAAGCTTGGATTATAAGTACTTCGCAACTGACTGATGGTTCATCACACATAAAAATGACCAGCATAGCAGTAAAGGACCACTGAACACTAGACCAACAAGTCATATCTAATAATTAAATTAAACAACGAGAATTTTCTAAACAAATGACTAAGTCTGATGTAAATAATTATGTTAGTACAATCAGTATTTAAGATAAATCGATAATATCTGGTATTATCGACTTATCTACCCTTTCCCATGTTTAGTAGCATGAACTCGCATAATATACAAGTTTTACTACTAAATATGCACTAATGACAAGTTCTACAAATGTTTAATCAATAGCTCGTTTAGCGCCTTACACAGAAAGGTCGCGGGTTCGGTCCCGGCATAAATCATTATTTCATATTCAACTCGGTTTGAATTGTTTATGTTTATTGCAAGGCAAAATTAGGTAAATAGGATTTGGTATTTTACTGTCGTATATGTAAATTATTGCCATTTAGGATTTAGAATAGTTCTGTAGTGTATAGAAATGCCTTTACTTTGATTTGTGTTCTTTTAATATGCTCTTAAGATTATTTTGCGCAAGTTTTGGTAAATTTTGGTCGATTTTTAATTTAGATCCAAAGAGGTTTCATAATGGAGACGGACTGGTGAGATCTATCAGTAAGTTCGAAGATAGGTCAGAATGTGATCTATGAGTCTCTATGACTATATAACTCGCAAGAGTAGGGTGTTTCGGTAAGGGAGGGCCGACCGAAAATGTGCCAGTGTAGCCACATTGGCCTGGACACAGGCCTAGAGGAGGAACAGTAGTTATAACGCGTAGTCTTCTAGTATTTTGCAGTGAAAAACATCATCTGAGAAAATTTCATCTGTATAACTAACTATGTCGGTTCATGAGTTACAAGCTGGTCACAAGGAAAGACAACGGTGCCTAAGGGTTCTATTTTACACTTTGAGTTTGGAACAAATGATTTATATTTTCAAATTAAGCATTTCTTGTTTCAATGTCTGCTTAGGCAATTAATGAAGTCTAACAATAGTGTTTATTTTTCAACATGGACTGTTTAACGCAATAATAACTAACTATATGCCAGCTACATTGCGTAAATATTGTTTATCAGCTAAAGCTCATTGAGATATTTGTGAGAAAGATATAACCAAACGTTATTTGCATTCGTTTGAATCATTAGTCTTAATAGTAAGCTTATGTCTGAGGTCCTGGGTTTGATTACCGGGTCAAGTAGAATATATAGCCCGTGTTAGTGTCATATAAATGTCAAAAGGTCGTTTCTGTGTTGTAGCAGTAGGGTCGTAGAATAAGGGCGTGTGACAATGCTACTTATCTGCGTAACATAGATTAGTAAAGTGATGGAGTTGGTAGTTATTACCGAATAACGTAGTACAGGTTGAAAGTAAAAGAAGGACCATATTAAGAAGATAGGGAAAAACAAATCAGTGCTACAATACCGATTGTAAACTTGTGATTGGTTCTTATCAAACTAATTTATGAATGCAAAAACAAGGTTGCTTAACATCGATCTTTATTTTTGGTGTTTGTTGTTAGCTAAACAAACTTGGATAAACAGACAGTGGTGGCTCATATATAGGGTTCTAGTTTAACTCTCTGGGTGCTGGACCTTAAATATAGCATTCGATTTATTTGTATCGCATTGGGGTTCTTAAATGCGATAGAAAGGAGCTGAATTGCGTGTAATATTTAATTGGTTGTGCACTTAAATTGTTAAAATAAATAAATAAAGGTTTACATATTCGACGATTGAACAATTGAAGAATGCAATAATGAGATTGAGCATTGAGAAACAATATAATTAGATGGACAATGGTTGGTAGGCAAAGCTATTTACGAAAGGGAACTATGTCAACGGTTCCAATAATACTTAGTTTTACCTCATAAACATAGGTTCAACAATTTTTTGCTTAATCTCAACTAGATCAACAAATTCCAGTAAAATTCAAACGAATGCATAAATTAATCGTATTAACCGTCACAATTTATAATCTACGCTCCAATAAATATAATCTGTGGCATTATTTTGAGCAAACCATCTTGTTATTACACTAGTTTGTGGTCGCACCTCTAGCCAGTGTTGCCAGTATCATTAGCATGAAATTTACTGTCCAATATCAATATTTCAATGCGATTAGAGTTCCGCTATAAATACATTCGTAGAAAGGTCAGGTGGGAATTTATGGTGGAGCAATGATTACTGGAAAGCTTAAGTATGAATAGATAATGTTATGTTTAATTTTTGAGGTGCTACTGGTTTATTAGGCCATGTAAGATGGGTTATGTTAAGGGTCTTTGGGAAAGTGATTTTCATATTCTCTTGGCTTCCTTAGACTTTGTGATAATAAGTAGTTGCTAAAGTCTACAAAAAAAATGGTTAAACAGACTGTTAAACAACTAAACACAGTTTTAGTTAGTTGTTATAGAATCACAGCGGATATAGTAATTTCGGTTCCTTCGTAACTTCGTAAAATATATCTCATTGTATTCAAAAAATGTTGTTGCTGACGATATAGACTTGTATGTAGTTTCAGAGACTAGCGAGCTTAAACAAAAAAAGTTAGATATTTTTTATCGGGGTTCGGTTCCCAGAGGAAGACATGGATCCAGGCTGTATCTGTGATTTTTACAGATATTGTATTGTATACCTTTCTTACGTCATTTATGAAGAGTTTTAGTAACTTGAAACATTATAAATATACATTTTTGTAAAACAGTTGTATCAATTTTTATTTTTAACATCACACAAACGCCCGCGTAAATTATTTACGGAGACATTAATGAGTTTTATTTATATCCCGAACACACCCACATAAATTATTCGAATCCTTATATTTCTTTACTTTAACCGTCACACGTATTTGGGGCACAAATTTTGAAGTTGTATTTCTGGACTAATGCTTTGTAAGTTTCATAATATTGACTGCTTGGATAGCCGAGTGGTATAGGTCACCAAGCCAAAGCCAATGTGCACTACGGGTCGCTGGTTCGAACTTCGCGTAGGACAAGCAATTTTGTGATGTGTGAATCTAATCTCAACAAAAATTTAATGTTTCATGATGATCGGTTACGCAGTTTTCGCGTAAAAGCGTGACAAACAAACTAACATTCACATTTACCATATTAATATACTAGGGATGTGTATAAAGAAGTCAGATTCAACTACTCGTGTTGCTAAGCAATAAATAATGAGTACGTGTTTGTAAATAGCTTACAGCTACCGTCTAACTATAAACTACGAAAAGTGATAACTTGTTGCAGATCAGTGTACCCCCGAGACTCAGCAAATCACTATGTTTTATACACCAATTAAACTTGACCTCTCAAAACATAGCCACAGTCCACAAAAAGCGAGATATAACATATTTAAGCAAACTCGCCAGATAAAGACAGGTGTAACGTTTAGCGAACTTCACAGGGGTCAATATAAAATGGTTTGTAAGTTAGACATACGCAAATGAATAACATGTCGCCGTAGAACGAAATATTACTATGTATGTGTAAGATTGTACAACTGACAAGATGGCTTCTATAATAACTTAGAACATATAAAATACTGGAAACGGCTGTGCCCTGTGCAGGCCCATAAACAAGGTGAGGATAAGCAGGTGTGGCATAGACAAATATTTGCCGATTACGGTATTTTAATGTAGACACCACAGTACAGTATTAAGCCTATGTTAATAACGTAAAACCAATTTTCAAGATGGTTTTTAAAGTACTAAATGGTTGTAGTAACGCAGTTATGTTTAAATTTACCCATCATCTGTTAAAGAAGTAAAATTTTACGGTCAGCCACAAAATAGTAGACCAAGTACTAAAAAAAAAACAAAGTTTATTTGATTTAGAATGAATTTCGAATCTATTTGAAATACATCGTAGTACCAATATTTCATATGCACGGACATCCTTTCTACTTTCTCTGGTAGTAAGCGTACTGCGTTGTGTAATAGCTCAACATTAGCCTACATTATTGGAAATGAGTCTTAAGTTGATCCTATTTCCATTTATTGAAGTCCGGCTATTTTCAGTCCGTTTTAAGAATAATCTTTTGACATTTCATAAAATCGAATAAGAATACCATTGATGAGAATCACGGCTTCTTAGTTCTTAGAAAGGAGAGAGCATGAACAGATCCCGGTCAAATTATTTCAAATCTTAACTGCCCTTCTACGCATGAAAATAAAAGTCCCTTATGTAGTAGGCACTTTAATTTTCGAGTATGCTATTTACCTACAGATGTTATTGTCATCACTTTGCGAAGTATAATACAGTTTCCATTTGTAATGTGTATTTTTTTTTTATAAATTGTGTGTATACACTACCGGTATACATTTTACAAGTCACTTTTAAAACAAGCTTTTGTCTCATTGTCTTCAAATTAAAAAAAAAAAAGTTTTCCACCACAGACAAGCTGTTATCTATTCTTCGTGTAAATAATTGGAAAGAGTTAATTATAGACAATGAGTAATTATAGAAATAATACTTGGTTTTGCAGACTTGTGCATTTACGAAGACTGTTATAATGTTTGTAGTGTTGAAAGGTGTTTAAAAGAAATTCGTATAATAATATGTTATTGATACGCTATGCTATGGGAACAAGAAAATAGGTTCAGTGAAAATAGTTTATATTTACTTTGTGTATATGACTTTAAATAAAGCAATTAAATTGAAAGAATTGAATTGAATTGAAAGTTGTTATGTAACCTATTATGCACAACAAGCTTGTAACGTTGCGCTTAAATTCTTGTGCGTCCGTAACGTATCTTGGGGATTATTTTTTTGTCATATCTATCTCTTAATTATTAATCAGCCTTACCTATGAACCATTTATTTAAGTTCACTTGCTTCTTATTGTTTAATTGAAAATCCAACTTCATTGTCTAAATATTTATGTGTCTAATTAGGGATAAATATTTTTGATAATCGAATAACAAAAAATAAAGAACAATATTTTAAAGTAATTATTGGGTGAAAAATCCAGGCATATTCTGTGTCTAATAAATGTTCCATATTCCAAAAATAATAATAAGCCTTTCAACCTTTTTCTCAACCTTAAAAGATTAATTATTAAAATAGTGACATACAACCCTAATCAAGTCCTTACCGTCTATGGTTAGCCAACACTAACTCTGTGAAAATAATGATTAATGTCTATATCCTTATCGGTTTCTACTTTCAAGATGAGGCAAGGAGAAGACCATTGCATTAGTCACGTCAAGCATGGCAATAGTAATATTTTGTGATAGTATCTACAACATAATCACTGCGTTGGACATTGCATGTTTATAACCGCGGAATACTGTTGCTTTGCCCAGCCAGTGTGTGAAATGAGAAATGAGGTTGTCTATGTTCCGTAAGGGGTGTTATACGACCTCCTTATTGAAGATTAAGGGGACGTGTGGAATTTTCCCACCTTTTTATAGGTACACTCACTTTTCTTGTCTGTTTGTCGTTCCGGTTGGATTTTTGAGACTCAATTTTGAGGCACTTATCGATAAGGTCCCTGGGGGATGCAGGCTGACATTTTTAGGGTAGCTTTAAACCCGATGACAATGCAATTTACAATTACGCCTGGATCGATTTTGATAAAACTTTAATCGAATCTAAAAAGGTGTAGGTTATGTTTCAAGTTTATTTTCCATTATTGTTCTATTTGTTGTTTCGAAATGACACGTTGCTGTTTTAGCATCCATCTCAAAATATCTTTTTTTTACTAAAACCAAAATGACTAGCTTTAAATTAATTTAAAAATTAATGTTGAAGTGTTATCTCTACACATGATGCAACTAAAACCAATTACAAATACATTACACTACAAGAGTAAAAAAACAAAGAGAAAACCTACATTGTTATTTCATCCATTGAATGAAAGCCATACCAAACACGATGTTTACGATAATAGCCATATTGATTGGACGATTGTATCAGCTATTTGTCTTTCTAAAATAGGTTACCTTACAAAACCTGTATATTAACAACATAGGTTTTTGTATTTCAACTTAATTGAGTAATAAATAATAGAAGCCTTGACATCTTTGAAGGGATGTAACTATTTATTATTAAAGATTTATCGTTAACTTCGCCCGTAGCGCGACTTTGTCCGCGAAAATAATTATCGTTATTTAGGATTCAAGGCCTATTATTTACTCTATGCTCTTTAGGGTCAAAGCTATAAACATGTCAAGTTCAAGTTTTAATTAAGTGAAGTTACTACAGTAAGTTGACGTTCCAATTTAAAAGTAAAAAAATAACAAATGTGAGAATGAGAACTCTTTCTATTAGCATTTCGGACTGTCAGAAATGTAATGCCACGGCATTATGTTAGCCGTTATGACATTCTTTTTTAAAAATCCTAGCTTCTTTTGCTTTTAATGAGGTTTATTCCAGACTCAAATTATTTGGTTTATCCAAACTCATAATGCAAGCCTTTCTAAACAAAACATCAATAAATAATCGCAAGATATAAAATTGACGTTTAAGATACACAATAATGTAAGCTTCCGTAAAGTTCACGAAGTGCAGAAGCCATTAGATCCAAATCACAATATGACTAATTGCCCATAAATCTTTAGTTAAGAGCTAGCCAATAAATAAAGGCAACAGTTACTTTAAACGCATATATCAATGTAATGCAACATTTATTTGCATAAGCGTATACTGGCGGGGGTCATCCATCACTGGTCGCAGTAATAATTAGCCGGAGCTTTCGTAATGATCAGAAAACGTTTTCTAAATGGGTGAGACAGCTTCCTTAGAGCCACGATTAAGTACGGATAGCCGCTGGCTTGGTTATTTGTCGACCGCTGACGGTTTGTGCTAAACTTGTTGCTTACGATGAAAGAACTTGTCTTCTGCAGTTCTTGTTTTCATAAGATACCTTATGTTTATTGTGCTTTTATTGCGCTTTTAATGTATTAATGAGATTAAGGTAAAACGGGGTACAGGAATGGATAATGCTTATTGCGTAAGTATGAGTCTGGTCTGTTCTAGCTTTTGAACTTGGTAGGTCTTGACGAATGGAATGAATTTAGAAATGTATACTTTAAGTGTGACCTTCCGTGACAAAGGTTATACATCCTAAAAACATATCTCGTTCGTAGTTTGTTTAGCTTAAATTTCTGAATGAGATAAAGTATATAAATAAAAGTAGCTAACTTTCATTTGCCTAGGAATTGAGTCTCGCGGTCATAGGTAGCATTAGTTAAATTAGTAGCCTTAGGCATGGAGACAGGAAGAGTAAGACAGACTTTAGTCGACATAGCGATTAATAGTATTAATATTTGATTGAAATAATCCTTTTATCGAAGGTATATATTAATTTCGTATGTAAGATGGAACTCTTAAGGCCCAAAAGCAATTGTTGGATATTTTTTTAACGGTATCCCATGTAAACACTTCTCTAGTTTTTTTTTTAACTCCTGACATCCGCATCTGATTATGGCCTATTTGTGACAAGATGAGTAATCTAACTTCACTTCTTTTTCTGTGAGCGTATTGAAGTTATTCAACTTTTGTAAACGTTTTGCTTTATTGTGTAAAAACTCATTTGTCAAACTGAATTTCCTTCTCACATATATAGTTTTCTTTTCTGCCCATATAATTTATAGATAACTATACTATACATTTTAGAACCATATATATAAGTGCTTTAATGTTGAAAATACCTATATTCGTCGAGGACAAGATTGCGTTAAAGAAATCCTTTATAGCCGTGTCCGTATCTCAATTTACATGCATGAATCCATTTAGGAGTGTGGAGTGCAATCAAAGGGCGGCGTAAATTGATCGTTGCAGTGATCTAAATGTTCGAGACTGTTTTAAATGGCCACGACAGCTTCCTTAGAGCCGGCGATTAGGTACGGGTAGCCGCTAGCACTGTTATTTGTCAATTCTGACTGCTGCCTAAGATTTGTTGCGATTCGTTTCGCTTGATTTCGCTTAGGTTTGCGGAATGTATTATGAAGTCTGTTTTAATAGGTTAGGTTTATTTTTGTGTTGCGGAATATTGGGTCGTTAAAGATGTTTTTTTTTTATTCTTATGCGCAGTGTAACCTAACTCCTGTTGTGTTTTGTTTTTATAATTGCTAAAAGGTAAAGTAAGAGAATTAAGGACATAGAATAAAGTAAACGTTAATGTTTACATTCGTTCGAAGTGTTTGCTGGCATGTTAGATTAGTGTCTGTAAATACGCCCACGTTGCAGGTAAAATCCTAGCGTGGGACACGTTATTTGCGGCGAAAGGAAGTTTTAAGGCGTCTCTTGAGGTAGATGGATGAAGTGCCATTAATGTGTCTCCAGCAGGAACCAGGTGATCACTCTCCACTGCCACTCTACCCACACCTCCTCACTCAAACATTTTCACACGGTCATAAGATACTCGTTTTCACTAATTGAATTCTATCGCCAAAGAAAGTGCTTTTATTGCTTCTACTCGGGAAAGCAATTTACGAGAAAACTAGTGTGAAATTTAAAAATACGTATGTAATGGAATGCAAGGAGTTTCTGTGTTCTCACGTGCTAATGGATCCAGTTCTACTCATCCATGTTGGGTCACGTCTTTAATCGACATACATAGGTGACAATTTTCTCAAGAAAAAGAAGTTAGTTTAGATCCATTAGGCCGGTAGCCGTTGATTTTCCCGTAATTGCGTCGGACGCATCACACGGCGACCGTCACGTGTAGAATCGATGCGAATCAAGCGCTTTTTTAATGTAATTTATTTAGCGGAAATTCTGCACGTACCGTTGACTCAATAACGGATTCCGCACACTTCCTTTTCGTCCGCGGAACGCGATAATAGCCCTCGGACATTGTCGCGTCAACACGTGCAGCGCGGTGACCCGCCGACCGGTTCCCAAATTATTACTCGTTTATGATTACTCTCCATTTAGTGGGATCTTATGCATTCTTGCGACGGTCGACGGTCGTTGCCTCTCGGTCCTCGGCTGATGCAACCCTCTTCTTGTGCGACGTCACTCCGTAGGCAGTTACATTTTATATTTGCATTTCCCTTTCGACCAGACAATAGAGCTTTCTAAATCTAACGGAATAAAAGTGGGATACAGACACACACGCGGCGCTGTTGCGTGTCTCTGTGTTTGTTCGTTTGTGAGTTTAATGAACAGGCCGGTTCGTGTCACGGACATTAACTTTTCATTTACAAATTTAGTTTTTATTGTGTTTACTTTAAGTTACTAATGCAGAGAGTCGAGAATAGTGTGTTGTGTGCGTGCATTATGATTTGTTTGCAGTTCGAGTTCCGAGTCGATAGACTGATCAAATAGAAAGGTTACGGCGGTGGGCGTGACCTTTACGGCTTATGATTTGGAGCCCTTCGAGTGCGCGATGTTGTGAAATCTCAGCTCGTTTTGTGCGTCCTACAATCGATCATCAGCCTATGTAGTTATGATATTACAGGCAGTAACATGGCGGCCGCAGACCTCGGTCGTGATGTTTTTGACGTAGACGGCGGAGTTGGTGTCGTGATTACGTTTTGTCGTAAAGACATGACTCCGCCGTTCAAAAGGTTAAGCATTGACAGAACGACTGTAAAATGAATATTATCTGCGGGTTTAGTGATCGATGCATTGTATGGCTTTATGACCATATTTGTACAAAGGTTATGCTGCGCGATATTTCAATCTGTTTGGTTTTATCAATTTGTTTATGGCACGACTTCATTTTATGGCGACTGGCCATCTTTGTAACTATCGAACTGAGGCTATCCCAGCTTCAGTTGTTGCATTGTTTTGACTAACTTCAACAGTAAATTAGCTATACAATACACATGCTTTGTTTCCATGGAGAATTTATTATAAGGTTCTGTTTTAAAGTTAATACATATACAAAAACTTCGTGCCACTGCTGTACTGGCGTAACTATCACACATCACATAACATTTGGGGACCGTGGCAAATTCTCTTCATACATATCATATACAGTTTAAATCTAAACTACTTAACTAGCTATCCAGTTCCAGTAACAATTTCATTTTCAACAGCCATGTGTTTATATTCATCTACACTGACCAGCCTCTATACGTGTCAGTGGAGGGCATCGGGCTTCTCTTTTAGGCGAAAGGGTCATTACGCCAGTCCAATACCGATTACAGCACAGGCTAATCCTGTCACCCTATACTTATGTCGTGCTTTACGAATAAACTGAGACTATGTTAGAGACAGTTACATTATAAAAATTACAAACCAATTACAGTATTTATTAAATCATTACTCTTCCTAATTTCTCTAAGTTCTTTCACAATTAAGTCAGTTTCGAGATAGCTAATGTTTGCTAGATAGATATTTATTACTACTAAGAGCTTGACGCTAGCTGTAAGTAATAATAGATATTATTTCCTACAATAGCGGGTCTAAACGGTAATGGTTTTAGTTTACGTACGTAACGGGATGTATTAACTTTATGTGTCTGGTAGTGTGGACTAATTGCCGGTGTAGGGAACAGGCTGTGAGGGTTATAAAGTATAAAGCATATGTCAATAAGAGAGCATTATAAAGAATACAGTTGATTTGGTAGTGAGGGAACTTTTGTATACTAAAAACACAGTAGGTAGGTGCCTGTAAATTAATGGTTTAATAATAGTGAACTTATGATGGTGAAGATTAGTGTACCATCACGACTTATCAATGCACCTACTTCTTACTATCAAAATCCATTCTTTTTAGGGTTCCGAACCCGAAGGGTACAAGCCGAAATCTATTTGGTACTGAGGCGCCGCTATGTGTACGTCTACCGCCAGGCTGTTTTACATGAACCGGGATAGATAGACACTAGATAGAGGTTGAAATTTGCATAGATTATGAATTTCGGTTGACATTTAACAGAAATAAAAATTGAGATTAAGCAACGATGTCTACTCAACACTACACCCTCAAATTTACCCAACCCATTTTTTCTTCTCTCTCGTTACTTCCCATTCCAGAAGTAGCATTCTCAGCGTTATCACGACTCAGGTATGCTAAAAGGTTTCTCAGCTAATAGCTAAAGAAACCCTCCAGCTTCATCCGTCCAGTCAATGTTAGAGTTAAGAAAATATTCGTTTGTCATAAAACATTTCGCAAATATTTATTCCGAGTTTCTTAAAGTCGTTGTTTGCGACGGTGTGTTTGCACATAAAATTGTTTGCGCAGCGGTTGTTTAGAGAAAAAGTTAGCCAAAGACGTGTTTTCTTTTATGATTTATTGCTTTGTTGATTTTTTGTGGCTTCAACCACTCATAGACGGTGTTTGCACGTAATGGGAAAACCAGACTGTTAGTACGTCCTTTATAGCAATTTATTTGTTGACGGAGATTAATAAAACTAGTAAAGTACGACAGAATCGTGACATAAAGAGTGTTGTACGAAAAAGTTACAGAAAAAAAAACTTCATTGCTTTCAATTCTTCTTTTTAAATTAATATTTTAAATTTTGGAGGCAAAATAAAAGATCTCCTTTTTCAAAAATTACTATACAGATTGGACGGATAGAGGACCTTGATAAGGTTCCGTTTTCACCCATTTACCGAAACCGAAACGTTCAGGAAAGTCACCCTTTGCGGGGTTTGTTCCTTGACTTTGAGCGTAGTAGCTTTATCATCATCATCCTAGCCTTTTCCCAACTAAGTTAGGGTCGGCTTCCAGTCTATTTGAATTCAGCTAAGTGCCAGAGTTTTACAAGGAGTGACTGCCTATCTAACCTCCTTAACAAAGTTAGTTACCTGGGCAACACGATACCCCTCAGTTAGACTGGTTGTTACTTTTTAGCTTCTAACTACCTACCTGTAACGACTGTCAAACATGTAAGAAGAACAGCCGTGACTCATAATTTAACGTGCCTTCCGAAACACAGAGGAACTCGTTATGACAAAGATGGTCAGTATGATCACCCATCTACGGACCAACCGCGTCAAGCGTACCTTAACTTGTATTCGATTCACATATGCAGTATGCGTAGCTTACACATCATAAAACTAAATCTAATATTATTATTATAAATGTGTGAACGTTGCAGTTACCTTCTTTCTATCCTACTTTCCTGTACCAAAGAGGAACGATAATGAAACTTTTTGATTAGTATTATTAAGGCGCAGTGTGCTGTGTGTCCGTGTAATTATTTCAAGTGCTCGATTTCCTGACCGTCGACATTTGTGCCTGTTCTCACGTTCTTTAGATACTTTCATTATTGGAGTCAGGAAATGTACTTGTATAGCTAATTTAATTAAATAGTAATTTGAAATATATGTCAATACTAGTTTTGTGACTACTGCTTCTTTCTATTTGTTACGAAGGATGTAACAATTTAGACCTGCAACTATGTGCATAATAATTCAATCTTTGAAGCCCTAAGCCTAAAATACTAAATACTTAGACCTTTGTTTAGTCCTAGCTACCGCATAAGGTTAAGTAACCTGTAATGATTGATTAGTGTGATAATTAAATAATTAAATAAATTAAAATTCTACATAATATTTTGTAATACCGAAAATGGGTACTTGGCAACCATTAACATTAGACGATAAAACAAACCCTCAATGACTGCAGTAAACTACATAAGTATACGCAATATAAGTGTAACTATACAGATTTACTATGTACTTGCATGCACATTTTAACACGTTCGATACTGAAAATATTATGTCTATACACTGTAATGCGTTAAATTGCATCCAACAGAAAAAAATGAGCGCACAATTTTGTTGGCCATTGTTACAAATGAAAAATTGTATAATATGAAAGCACATTTTCACCTAAAATTACTAACAATAATTCACATTAAATTGAAAATTGGAATAGAATTATCATTTTCGCAATTCAAAATAACAGTCAGCATCAATTAAACATTGTTCAAAGTTATTTTAAGGCTACAATGGGGTAGTCCTAATTGTTCAGTTGACGAAGGTCGGACACAACAGCGTTTGAGGGTTGATTGTGATGGCTACTCTTTTTGTTCAGCCGTTGTTTGTTGCGCCATTCCACTAATTATACTGAACTCTAAAGGTAATGTAGTTACGTCGTTACGTGTGATAGCTCACTTTGGAACTTTGTTTAAATATTTATTTTGATTGGTACGCTTTGTACCCGTGAGTCAGACGTAGGGTTGGTAATAGAATCATGGCCTGTACTATAGGATTGTAATGCGTTCGGCTGTTAAACAATACAGGTGTAGGTGTTAAAGCGAGATGCGGCTATTTGTGTGGTGCGTTATCTTACTTCCACAAAAACATCTGTCCACTTGATATTTTTTTACCACGGTGATATTTTTTTAATTTTAAATGTTATACCATCCGAGTTTCATATCAGATAAATGAAATTGTGGTGCAAATGACGTAAGAAATCCATAAAATTAAATTGAATTAAAAAAAAAGATTATTAAATATGTGTATATGTGTATACTGTGTGGCCTAAAGGTTCTAAATTGAGGTTATGTAGCCAAAAATATTGTGGAATGAAAGCAACAATTTAATGAAATGAGTGAACCGCGGAACCTAAGTAGTGTAACCATTAAAACGTTACCAGTTAATTTACTGGATGTAACTATCAAAGCCCAGTTAAAACAATCATATTTAACTGTAGTGTTTTACTACGTAATTATCTATCTATCCGGTTGCCAGTCAATTTCCTTTACTATAATGGATAAATGTATGTATATATCTTTATTGATGAATAGTAACGCGTCTATATATTATTTACTAGCTTTTGCCAGCGACTTCGTCCGCGTGGTTGGAAGATATTAGTTATGATTTATACCTGCCCTGTTTTTTCCACATTTTTCATTGTATCTTCGCTCCTATTAGCCGTCGCAGCGAGATGGTATATAACCTAAGGCCTAAAACCTTCCTCGATGAATGCTCTATTCAACACAAAAAGATTTTTTCAATTTGAGCCAGTAGTTCCTGAGATTAGCGCGTTCAAACAAACAAACTCTTCAGCTTTATATATTAGTATAGATATAGATAATCGCCTATCCTTGGCTATTACTTCTTAAGTTGAGATGTAAAGGAAACTGGGGTAAACGGGCTCAGCAAGAGGAAAACTCATTCGTAAGAACATATTTATCGACAACTTTCTATTAATTTTAATGGACAACATTGGATTTGCAAAACGGAGCGAAGATTGTGTATTAGGTAAGTCGAAATTATAGCTCAATTTTCAAAATTCTATTATTACGAAATCTGATACCGTATTTTCCCCCTACCCCATCTGACCATTTAACTGATTTTCATTGTTTTATTAACGTTTTTTTAAACGGCTCCCTCAATAACGAATCCACTCCTTTTGTCACTGGTGGTGTCACAAACATTCACAAAGACATCCAGACTCAGCAAGCATCCAGACAAGCTTTTGCGGGGTTTGAACCCGCTACACTTCGCCCTCAGAGAGTTCGGCATGGCGACCTCAACAACTCAACTTCTAGTAAATTACCAGTATTAAATTAATTTAACAGTACCATAATCTAATAACCACAATTATCTGGTCAAAACAATCATATCTAACCTAACTCAAATTACACAAAAACCACTTAAGGGTTTCATTAAAACGACAATCTCATACAATAGGCATGTAATGAGGCCGATCTGATGCGGTGGGTGTATCGGAGGCATCTCGTTAGGCCGGGCAGGTGGCTTCCCAGGAAGTCACGTGGAGATGCCATCAGACCCTGGACGTGTCTCGAGTGCGATGGTGAGATATGAAGCCCAGGTCTGTGGGTGGTAAAGACACTCATTTGTTTACGCTATTGACTTAAATTGGGTGATGTAGGTGTGTTTTAAGTGCGTGCTTGGATTAATAGAAGCACATTTTATATCTGTTTTTCTTTCATTAACTGCATGTAGTTCTAGATTCTCCTAAGGAGCCCAATGACCTACTTATATCGACCGATCGATCGTTTGGGGGTACCCTCAAAATTATTTCGCCACCCAACCGATTTCATTTTCTGTAGCCTCTTTGTATGGAACCCTTGGTGTCGCAAGTTAGACTTGCACTTGACCGAGGTAATAAAATTTTAGGAATATAAAATGTACCTAAACAAACTTTTGATCAAAACAGAAAAAAGTTACAACACAATATGACATACCTCCTTTTCACAATGGATAAATTACAAAACAGTCTTCTATACTATACCTTATAATTAGTCAGGTATTCTGATGGTACTTGCGATCTTCGCAACACGGCAAACTACAAATTACCCTCAAATTCTTCAAACGCACAATGGCTATTGTGTACTTATATCATACATTCTTAACTAAGTGTTATCAGTTAATGAATCAAGAGACGACCTATCTGAGGGACCTCAGGGACTACCACCACGGCTTAAAAATAAATGAAAGAATGGCAGTGAATGCAGTATAGCGCCATCTCTCTTCTACACCCGCAATAATATGCTTTTACAAAAACATACAAAATAGTAGATAATTAAATGGCAGAATCAAAATAATTATGATTATTAAAAAAAAAACATTTTTCATTGTGTGGAATCTGTCGAATCACCAAGTCGAGCAAAAAAGCGTCACGACCGTACCATCCTTTTCTCGAAGCAATTCAGATACACTTATTTCGCTAATAAATGACGACGAATTAAAAACGACATGTATTTAGTAGATATTTCTATTCAGTAAAAAAAATACTCGCGAAGACATTCTGCAGTTTTCTTGAACTATTTACTTGTATTTAATTTACTGTAGAGTTCTTCAACTATTGCAGAAGTTCCTACTATAATATTACTACCGAATACAAACATTGTGTGTGAACAATAATGGTGGTATATCATCATAAAGAAACAGCCATTTCATATCTCTACAGAGCTGCCTCTTAGCTAAAATGGCTATCACACAATGACCATTGACCAAGTCATTCCTATTAATCCCAAGTCACCGTTAATCATCATTATCTCAAAATGGGTATAAGAACGTATTCCCTACACATAAAATAGAGAAAAGAAGAGAAAGTGGATCTGAGGCTTTGTGAGTGGCACTATTAGGAGGCGATGATCAACTTTAGTAAGCAGGGAAATGACGATTTTAGATGAGATTTTAATTCAAAGATACTTTTAGTATTTGTCTTATTTAATCAATACTATAAACGCCTAAAAATGTATTTATGGATGTACGGATGGTTGTTTCTCTTCCATAAAAAAACTACTAAACGGATTTAGACGAAACTTGGTAGAAAGCCACATTATATTTTTAAGATTACCCATTGAATTGGGGTCGTGTTTTTAAATATTTTACGTATTTGCCAGATGATAACATCAAAGATCCGAAAACGAAAAAGTATCATTGGCAACATTGAAGTACTGGTGTCAATACTGCGGCACAGTATTGGCACTTCTCTCGTCTTTTTTCCTCCATGCCCACCGGTGGCCATCAAGTTTTTCCGCTAAGGAACGCAAGGGACCATTGTCTGAAGTGCAAAGATTGAAGATAAGCCTTTATTATAGCCCGTTAGTGAATAATGCACGTATAAGGCAAGCGCGTG
This sequence comes from Trichoplusia ni, assembly GCF_003590095.1. Lineage (NCBI taxonomy): Eukaryota > Metazoa > Arthropoda > Insecta > Lepidoptera > Noctuidae > Trichoplusia > Trichoplusia ni. The sequence continues at coordinate 10,174,861 of NC_039487.1, forward strand.
TAATGTATTCATTGAAATATTCGCGTATCTAGCCGTGAGACGTAGCTAGGTGTGCCCAGGGTTACCAGCTATGCTATGTCGAAGGGAAACTGAGAATTTAATGACTTTGCAATTATTGGTTCTCTTCTATTTTATTTTTGGAGAATTGTCGTCTTTGTGGAAACGTTTCGTTTTACGTCACGGAATAGGTGTTCGATCAAAGTGATTTTGTGCTTCAATGTTTTTTTTTTGGCCTTATTGTTTGCGGTGTTATAAAAAAAAACAGATTTCTATTGATAGGTTCGTTGTATTAAAAAATAAAAAAAATGAGAGAAGGAGATTTCATTGCGACTATGTAATTGACATTTAATACTAGTTTTGCTGTTTCCACCGTTCTTGCACATACATAACATAATGTATAACAACGATTGAAAAAGAGTAACGTATGGAGTTTCTTGTCGGTTCTTCTACATAGGAATGTCATTTTGTCTGTTTTAACCAAAATCTTGGTATATTTCAATAAAATACTTGAAATTATGTGATAAAACATTAATTTAGTACTGTTTGAAGCACTAAAACTAATGTAAAGTCGTAACTACTGCGACATTCAGCAACAGTCCCTTGGATACTAAATTCTCTCTGAAACCTGCTAAAATTAATTGTGTAAGTACTTGTACTAGTGGTTTCATAATAAAATGTACCATAAAACTAGAATGACAAAATAACTTGGCCATTTAAAGTATTATAGTCGAAGGATTTAGCGATATTCAATTATATTAACGGCCTCAGGTCCTACCAAAACAGTTCATAATAAGAATCGTGTAGTTGTGGGAGCGAGAGAGAGCTCTACACGGCATAGCAACATCTCTTTTCCACCACTGACAAATTTACTTTAAGAAACCGTGGTAGGGTTATTTTCATTGCGATACGCATAAAAGGTAATGTTTATTGAATAGATAATAATTTAAATGGAACTATTTGATCTATGTTCAAGTATGCCACCAATTGCACCTTAATAACACTAATTGGAATAAATGGGGTTCTGTTGGAATTTAGATTCAATGTCATCTGTTAATTGCAATGGCGACGGAAACCGAGGCATTAAGTGCAATCACTGTCGCGTATTGAGTGTCGAGTGTCGACCTTTCATCGAGTGTTTATTTAATAAACTAGATATTATTCGTAATCGGCATGCCATGGGTTTATGGGTATTCGTGTTGCGTTGTGCTATGTCGTTTGAAAGCAAATTGTTTTATTATTTTTCTTAAATTTGTGACCATGATTGTGATATTGTTCTACGTTTTGTAATTACACGCGGATAGACGAGTGGTTGAGGTCACCACGCCGAAGCCACATGTGTCGCGGGATTGATCTCCGCGTATGACACGCATTTTTGTGATAAAGTAATGCTTATCCTGAGTCTGGATATCTTTGTGCATGTGACTTAAATGTTGTTTAACACCAGTGACAGAAATCGATAGGAAAATAGTATTAATACAAACTATAAGGCAGAGTATTTCCTGGACTGGTCTTAGAAGGCATCTGAGCAAGTCTCCAACAGCAAGCAGAATATGTGAATGCATCAACCAGGTCATAGGGCCCAACTATTTTTGACGGAGCTCCACAATTCAAAACTGTCGAGGTTTGCATACACAGCATACACATCGTAAACACCGCGCACACCGCACACACGGTGTACACATTGCACACACAGCCCGCCAGGCCCGCTATCACTCATCTCGCATATTTCCACGTCACACGTATTGTTTTACTGCACACAGTTATGTTTAAATTAACGGTATGCGTTTACGCCCATGTTTATCTAGAACATCTTATTGCATAGTGTCACTGCGAAGGTGAGGGTTAGAAGGTTCAAAGTTTACTTTACTTTCATACTTGACTACGAAATACATGTGGGGTCTAATGTTCGGGTGACACACTCACTGTCTCAATGAATTTCCAATAAAACTGGTGGCCAAATACTTGGAAAATGCGTAGTTTCAATTAAATCCAATTTGCAATCAATCATCGGCAGTTGTGAATAGCGAAACTGGGGCCCAGTGTTACGTGGTGCCCGACTGTAAGAAAGACTACTCCAACATTTTAGGTACTCTAAGTAGCAGTAGGATAGGGATTTGGGTGACGGTTTGGGAGATCCCAATGTCTAGCTAACAGACAGTACACATACCGAGGTCATAAGAGAATTATAATATAGCTTCAGTATTATAGATGCTTATATGTGTTGCCATATTGACATATCATTAGGTTATAAGAGTATGCTGTGTGCAATGAGTATGATAGTCCTGAATGGTGCATTTCTATCATATACTATGTGATACCTTCTTCTAAAAACCGCGCCACCAACACCTGTTCCTAACCCTAAGCTACTTTATATGGTAAACACTCCAAGAGTCCACACAGTCAGCAGTTCTGTGTACTCACAATAAATTGACACAACATATTTGACAAAGTACAATACGTTCTTAGTTTTACAGAATCAATAATCAAGTAAACATTGATAGCTAACATCAGCTTGGTTTGCTTCTAGTGTCAATTTAATGAAGCAAGTGCTAACGAAGTTCGAAAACAATGGGAAAAGAAAATTTTCGAATGAGGAATAAACTCAACATGAATAATCCAAAAATAGTAGTTTTATCTTGTTATCTACGGCTATTTAGATTTAGATATTATTTCGATAAAGTTTTTTTGAAGGAAGTTTTTGAAGAAATTATGCAGAGTAGGTACCTCATAATGTTAAAAAGTCAAGCCACCCTTTGTCGATGTTGACGACGATGTGCAACAATTTGACAATTCGCAGTATGAGCCCTGAAATTTAAATAACTAACAATCCATATTAAACAGCATTATAAGTCTTGGCAACACATTATTTAAACAGTATGTGTTCATTCATTGATAATTACAATATTTTCATAAAACTACATCACAGTTTCTCAAAAATCAAACGGACTTAACCTTCTGATTTACGTTTCTAGGAACTAAACATAAAAGGTGCAGTGATGCCCAGTTGCGTTAGCTTCAATCGGGCCTAATGCTAAGCATTTGTCCTACCACCAACTTAAGTATGACAGAGCGAGAAAGAGCACTACCAAATGTAGAGCGCCATCTCCCTTCAACAACCTCACCTGTTATACATAAAACAGTGGTGGTGTTATCGTAACGCTTGGCTGAAGTTTATTAGACTCTCATTAATGGAGTAATAGAACTGCGTGAGATCGTGATCCGCGTTTGGGAGATCAGAAACACTAGATGATTGTTTCCGTGTATTGTAAAGCTGAGGTTTACCTAGAGTACCAAACTCTAGGTAAACCTCAGCTTTACAAACTTTACAGTCTAGATAAACTGATATCGATATCGGTATCTGAACGATAGGCTAAATTATTTTAATCCAATGTTTCTACAATCAGCTTCTTCAGCCAAGTCAGTACTTAGTAGAATCGCTTTAATGTATGGAAATTACATTTCTTTGTTCTGTAAACTCACGTGACTTGGATCTGTCATTTTCTTACATTCGAGTTTTCTATCCGAGATTTCGAGTGCTGAAATCAGATTCGGTTAAAGACGCTGATTTAGTTAAGAAATAAAAGATTTTTAAATTCATATACTTTGCTGTTTGCACGGGGTTGTTACCCTTGACTTTTTCAAAGAATTTTGTATTTAAGAAACATGTTCCATAATTTGGGTATTGTTTAAAGTAAAATAACGAGAAAAGGTAAGTATATATTACAAAATAATGTCTGTAAATAGTATCTCAGTGAAAATATTAATGTTATAATTTTATTTGCTATCAAGAAAGAGGCAATTACAATTATGTAAAACACTTAGGAAAATACAAAACCACGGAAATATAAAACCGCTCTATAATTCTCTATTTGCAAGAAAGCTGACTTTATTTATCTCGGTCAATGAAGCAATTATCCCTTGAATAATTACGGCAACCGATTACAAATCGGTGAACAGCTAAATTAAGTGCAGGAACTAATTTAACGCGAGAGAAGTCACCGGCAACGACTAGTCATATGTAATGGACGGCGCATACTCAATGTAGCTTGCGATATCGCGACTGAATTTGCTGAATTTGTTCATCTACTTTTTGATTTATTCTAAATGATTATTTTTGTAAAATTAACTCATTGTTCTATTCTATTTTTGAAAATACAGATTTAAGTTTTTAAAAGTTGATTTTAATCCTTGTGTCGCGGGGGTTTCACAGACATAAATTCACATGCACAAAGACACCCACTTCCTCTTACATTCTCTTTTGCAATTGTGGAACAGAGACGTCACTCTAGGTCGTGCATTGTTCTGGCACGCTTTCACAACTACACTAATATTATTTTACTTATTATTTTACTAGAGTAAGATATTCAGTTATTTACTTATGATTTCCTAACCTTGAATTATCTGTCAGCGATTAAAAGTCGTAAGTGTGTGCCGAGCCTTACCTCAAACAAACAGGTCCGCTCTCTGCTCATCCGGATTCACAATAAATTACAGATTAGAAGCTAATGCAATTACATGGTCCGAGTTATTAATGTTTCTAGCACTTGTTTCAGCCTATTCTCTATAACGGTAAGGGCCATACAAAGGTCTCGCGACCGTTTCCCTTGCGAGCTTGATGTAGTATTCACCTGCCCTTTGGTGAAATGACAGAATATAAAGTGTATGTATTTGTTAGACTTGGTTTCTAGGTGTAAGTTTAATACGTCATGCACGAAATGTGTGGGTGAAGTTGTATTTTATTAATGAAGGCGTTATTAGTCGATTTTAATATATATAGGTTTTTTATCGTACTTACAAATCCCAAAACAAATTGTCACTTGGAAGGTAGTAAATTGCAAGAACGTTTAATTCTAGTTTGTTGGTTGCCTCATATGGCAAAAGGCAGAGAATAAAATCAATAAAAGCAACTCGAAGCCAAAAATAGTTTATACCGAGAAATAAATACAGAAAAAGAGATATCTGCAAACAGTATTTTTCTACACCATATAGGTATGATCTGCCTACCTAGTTCCATTATCCATAAAAGATTTGGGAAGTATTAGAGGCACGTCCAAACAGTTCGATTTATCATCGATGACATGAAATTCCTTCAAGCGTTTTTGTTATTTATAGTACAAAACGTAACTTACTTTAATTTGTTTCCCTCTGATTTGGGAATTCATTTGTTAGAAAGGATTACCGGGTTATAAACAAAGTGCGTATCAGAATTGAAAGATGGGTGTTTATAATTAGACGTTAAGTCTAAAAATAGATCCCGGGATTGCGAGGTTTTAGAATTGGAGTGTCATAATGGGATAAACACTTTTACTATGACTTAACATACGAATATGTGTACGGTACGGTACCAAAAGGTAATTTTTTGTCTCTTTTTATTTATCCCAAGGTAAAAAGGCCTGTAGGTGCAAGCCTGAAGTACCGCAAGTCGTTTTCAAGACTTTTACATTTTTATAATTCAGAAAACATTTGTTCGGAATTAAATGACTCCACTATCCATTGGGGTACTTGGCAAATAGAAATTCCAAAAAAATGGCTAAAATCCTAACAAGAAGTGAGCAAGCGTATAAAATGAACCAATGCTTGTTTCTTTGAGAATAGGCCTTTATCCGGTAGCAGGGCAAACAGCAACGTTATTATATGAGGCCTTTAATGTATGTGAGTTGCTTTGATTGATAAACAAAGTATTAAATAGATAGAGCTTGTGTGGAGAATGGAAAGTCCGCCGTTAAGAGTTTACAAGCAGCAGTAAAGGTACCCGTTAGGTTACGCAGTATAAACCGAGCACTACAGTTGCAGTAATACGTTTTTGATAAAGCACAGTTTTATGGTAATACCTAGCACTATTAGGGAAAGGGCCTTACTTATTGTTGCTTTTAAGTTCTAAGCAATAGCTGCTATCAATATTTATATTTCAACTTCACACTTTCCACATTTTAAGGTCAGTTTCGACCTCCTTGATACGATCTCCAGCCTCTATAATTCTATCTGTCTCGCCTCGCGGAGTTTAATTAAGTATCTAATGACGTATTATAAACTGGTAACAATAAATATCTGTGGAGCGTACCTCGCTTACATCCATTGAAGAACATAATTCATCCCACTAGCCACGACTCATAAAGATTCGACCTCTGACCGCGAGGTTGCGGGTTCGGTTCCCCGTCACATAAACCATCATTCTACAAATGAGCTTGTGGATCGTTAGGTTTGGAATTGCACTGTTATATGTATTGTTGAGGCTGCTTCGGATATTCGCTACTAGATTGCTTAGCTGTATATTTTTATTGCTCTCACATAATGTTACATAAATTCTGTTGGGTTGACATTCAATTAATTGGCTTTTACCGCGTCGTGAGACGTACATCAAATGGAAGGGATGGCTATGATTGTATCTGGCGATAAAGCTGAGATATAGACAGCCGGGCTATGGAGACCTCTTCCCAATTAAGTGTAAAATAGTCATAGCTGTAAGCTAAGTTTTTACAGTTACTAAGACAGGTTTAGTGGTGTCTGATTGAGATAAAATGTTGGATTTATTGAGCTGTCTTTGCATGTGTTAGTGTCATAGGTTTCATATGAAAATGAGTAAGTGTATATTTATCGTACATATTGTGAGTTACACCTGTGAGAACAGTGTTTAAAATGTGAATAGTTAACGTTTTTACGGTGCATACAAATGATTTTTAATCTTTACCTCATTTTGAAACGATGACATTTTTTAAGAACCAATCTTTAAACCGACTTAAAATAAAAACAATTGAGCCAAACTTGCTGAAATTATTATGGGACAAAAAACGGCAATTTGACGTTAAATAAATCGTTTTATCCAGTCTGAAATTTTGAAGAAGCAAACATAGAAAAACAAAGACGAATTAAGAACCTCTCTTTTATAGCGGTTGAAATAATAATCGAATATCTTCGAAATTATCCTAAAACATCACAAACCGACAACCACTACCGGAAAACAGAATATAATTTCAGTCTAATCATTAAATTATCGTTCTAAGATAGAACAACGACTGTGGATACTGTAATAGGCTAATTTTCTTATCACAGTTAAGGCCCACTTAGGTACGGTACACACTGAGGAAACCGGCGATAATTTAAACAATTATTATTTATTGTCTTAGACGCAGTTAATTTCTAGGCCGAGTACTTACCGTTGCGAATTGATAAGTTGCAATGAAACTAGATAAGTGTGGACTACGCTTTAGGGTTGTCAATTGTTTTGTAGGCAACTGTTATTAAAGGTAGTTATATGATTTCTAAGAGTGGAAAATTCTTTTGTTTTGTTCTTTATATTTTTTATTTTCTAAAGTAGGCTTTTGATTTAGTACGATTGACGAGGTTTTGGTAATATAAAATTCCGGGATGCAGCTATGTGGATAAAAATCAAGTATTAAGTATCTTCCTAAATTACGTATCGGTTTTTAAATTTAGATAATAAAAATACATGGAAGTCAAAATCAAAATAAATTTATTTAAGATAGACTACCAAGTACTTAATTAACGTCACAAAAAAATCTATGTATAGTCAGCTTCCTGTCTCTGTTCCAAAAATACCTTTTTTTTCTTTACCATGGCAACCCTATCCTTGTTATTATTTATTTGTCGAAGACAAATTTAACAGGTATATAGTATACGTTATTGCTTTAACGCTTCCCTTCACAGATTCTTAGGGATTATTCAAATTGACTTTTAACATATATATGAATAGACTGGACTAAAAATGTCAGAAAAAAGAGTTTCCAAAAATAGGCAAGTTAAATTAAATGAAACAAAAATACTGGACCGAGCGAATAAACTGAAGAAAAACAAACTTGCAGAAATATTAGGATAGTAATCAAACTGTACTAATTTTCACTTTACCTATTTTTTTAGTAACCCTAATTAAAGCGTCTACAGAAATACATCATCAATGTGAATTTCAGTTCATGAGTTACAGCCTGGTGGCAGACGAACATACACCGAAGCCTTAGTAACAGGGTCCCATTTTTACCCTTTGGATACGGGACCACATTTTGGCTTTTTTGTTTAAAAAGTATTTCAGCAGAATAATAAAGGAATTTATTATCAAAATCTACGCTAATAACTCGAAAAATCAGCAACTAGACACAGATTTAAACTAAGATCAATTAGAGCACCACAATAGACCGTGGGACTGCATTCGTATCGTATATCGTAATAGTTCTAAACTTAAATTAGTTGAATACATGGCAACACCTAGTAACTCTCGCGTTAAAGGGGAATATTAGGAGAAGGCACAATGTAACTTGTAACACTGACCTTTGACCCCTCGCTAACGAAGCTAGTGTTGCATTTGTTTAGAAATAACTAAACGTAAATGTATATTCTTGTGATTTAAGGAGTATTTATTTACTTAAAACAGTAAATACAAACGTTTGCTTTATGAAAGTTGTTTGGGAGTGGTTAATAGTGGGATGGTTAACGTTGGGGTTTTCAACATACTTGCACAAACGTTTTTTTTTATTTATCGCAGTGAGTAGAAAAAAATATTTTAATTTATCTGCAAATTTGTGACATTAAGGTATTGTTCGATTGCGTTTTGTTAGAGATTTCATCAAATCGTCATCAGACTTAAGTGCTGGTTGACGAAGCGACTTGTCCTCAAAGCTTTTTCCAAATTTCTCAAACCTGTTCCAGCTTAACTGGTAACCCAAAAAAATAAAATAAAAAGACACCATGAAAGATAGAACTTGAATTTAAATTATTAACAGTTTATTATTCCAACGGTATATCTTAAACGATTCAAAAGTACTACAAAGGTTCGTAATCTATTTTATAAGTATTATTTAACAAAAGAATAAGCGAGTGAGTCATGTTTCAATAAAATATACAGGAGTACAGGATGCAAGGCACACTGTTGCTACCAGCTATTAATTGACGATACGTAAGCGATATAAAAGCGATGTATGTTTGTCTGTCAAATTAATTTGTTGATATTAATTGTGGATGTTTCGTAGCTCTTTATTGTAGAGTCGGTTTTATTTATATTTTTTTGGTATTTTAAGTTGCATGCTAGGCTGTGCCTGTTCCTTCCAGCCAACCTTTGGATGGATAGGATAAATAGAAATAGAGGTGTAGACTAGTGCATAGACATGAAGAAAGAAAGGAAGATTAAACATTTCCTTTACAATTTTTTTGAAACTTTTTGAGCCGGTTGAGTCTTAGACGAAATTCGGACTCTGATGTACTAGATCTAAAATATTACACATGGGGATTAAGATATGCTTATTTTGTTAAGTTTGCAGATTGGGACTAAATATTCAACTCCTGATCTTTTTCGGGAAGTCAGATTAATACATATATTTATTTTTATGACCGTACAGGTGGTTTCAAACCATCGGTAAAAATACAAATACTAAATTGCTAACGTCACTTCAACTACGGATTTCATAAAGCAAATAGTTTTTTATAAGTTTTTCAAAACAAGTCATATGTCAACACGTCAATTAGCCGCCGTCGAAAAAGGAAGTTGTTCTCATTGTTTACTTACAAATGAAATAAAGCTGCTATCGATGTACAACGAAACCGCGGGGTGTGTAATGTATAAAACTGTACAGTCGGTATCACATCACTGGTAAAATTCTCACTTAAAAATCACCCTTATTTTCTTAAGTATAAGGTTGATGTTTGTTAATATTTTTCATAATAAATACATAAGTGACTGTACTAGTTTGTCATTCCTCACGCATTTACCGACGGTAGTCGCTACCGCAATTGCTTGGTGCGCGTACGTCGATAAAATATATAATTCGCAATTTAAATTAACCTACCAGTGCAACGCACTCACACAAATTCAAACTGTAACACAAGAAGTTAAGGTTGGTATTTGTCTGTGAGATAATTGTGTGTATGATGTTATGTATTAAAGATGTGTTTTGATCGGTCCTTGCGCACCTGCCCGGGCTGACTGATCGTTCTACGTGCTGTTACTTATATGACGATGAAATAATCCTATACCATCCTTATTATTGACCGCTGAATTTAAAATCGTGCAGTATTTTAGCTTATTTATTACCCTTTGATAGGCACATAATTTCGAGGACATATTTGTTTCGTATTCCGGGCTTTGAATTGGTGACGAGCAGCTGAAACGTTAACACTTGAAATATGATGTGGTTCAACTTAATCGGTTGCGATGACCGTCAATTTATTTCTTTGAATAATTTAAGATGGTATAATAAGACAAATGGTTACTAAAGCTTTTAATAGTCTATTAAATATATTGTTGAAAATGTTATGTAAAATAAAATAGCGATAACGCAAGTTTACGCAAGATGTATTCGACATGTTTTTTTAAGTACTATTGTACAATAGTTACTAGTCTATAGACTTGGACAAAGGTCGTAGGTTCATATCCCTATAATTTGCCTATTACGAAGTTATTATCATCACTCGCTGAAAATGTCCATATCAGACACTTATGGTTTAAAAATCTATCATCAGATAGAATTTAGTATCCGAAAAGAAAATACTAAATTCCCTTTACCGTTGGTTATCACATCCAATACTCAGACAGACCTTTGTGCTATGCTCAATTGTTTGTTACATTTGAACATCAGTCAAAACATGTCTTTCACGGGATCAAAACCGAACCACATGACTCAGTAGTTAGTGTGGTGACCCTATCTCTACTTCCCTACCAATATTATAAATGCGAAAGTAACTCTGTTTGTCTGTCTGTCTGTTAAGCTTTCACGTCTAAACTTCTGAACTAATTTTAATGAAATTTGGTACAGAGATAAGTGTTGATCTTGAGAAAGAATATAGAATAGTTTTTATCTCGGACTTTTGAAGAGATCTCTTGGAAACGCGATATAACCGACTTCGACGCGGGCGAAGCCGCGGGCGAAAAGCTAGTACTCTATACGAAGTCAAAATTACCTAAGCATGTAGTTATGTAGGTCGGCTTGCACCTTGCGTGCCCGTCAGAGGTGCAAACTGGACAAAGAAAGTACACTTCACATTCCCATCCATCTTTATTCATAAGACATATCCACTGGTTGACTTACAATTTAATACGAGGTTGCCACTACGTAATTGTATAGAAATTATCGAAGCAAAAATAGTGATGGTATTTATTTGGTTTATAGTTTTTAATTTTCTTACGCTTGTTTTTATCGTGTCGTAGATTTTCGAGAACACAGTCCGTTGTCTAAGGACCTGACCAGTTATATTGCAAGGATACGTTCAGATTTTAAAGTAATTCTGTGTATTTGTCTACTTTCTGTGAATGAAAATACTTTTCATCAGGAAAGGTAGTAGATCCCAAAAGGTAGAAATCGTCAGTATATGTGCAAAAGTTGTCATTCAATAGTTTCAACAGGATTTGGCACAGCACATAAATTTACGTTAGGAGTAATGATACCACCCTATATACACATATAGGGTCGTAACCTACTAGCAACATGCATTTCCCTATTGAGGGCAGGTTTTGGGATAACTGTAATTATTTTCGAAACAAACGTTATTTAAAAATATTTTTTTCTATTCATAAAAAAACGCAACAAAAATATCTATCACTTACAATATCTCAAAAGTCACCAAAGAAATGGCGGCAAAAACCCAACAGAGCTTCACCGAAACTTGAAAAAGCTCGAAGTTTTTGCAACGAGTACAGAAGCCAGCCCAATTATTATTATTGTTAGGTTCCGACCAATCGGCGGTAAACACCGGCCGGCAGTGCAACAATGAATTATTGTATTTCAACGTTGCCCTCGGGCGTTATTACCATGCGTAATTGCAAGCCGCGTGCGCCCGCGCAACTACTCTTCCCCGTAACTTATTTGGTGTGAAATGAGAACAATTTGAGTCCGTGAAAATTTATGACGAGATATAATGACCTTCTAGGTAGCCAGGAAGGCTAAATTGTTTTCTTTTTTACTTTTTGTATTTTTTTGGCGATTTACAACCGATTTCTGCTTTGTCTTCACTCCTTTGTACTAACGTGTTATTAGGGCGATTCTCTCGATTATACTTTCATCAAATGTTAATTTAGTGGAAACGGAATCAAATCTTCTTTGTGTATTCGTGAAAGCTGTTTGTTTCTCTGTAATTACGGTACGTGTTTCCCATACAATTTGTTTACAAGTGGGTCGAATAACGAAATTTAATTAAAACCCAGATTACTTTCGAAGATGCCTCGCGCTTAGATAAAGGTATAATTCGAAAATAATTGTTGGATATTCAACCTAGTTATTAAAGCAAAAAAGTAATAAACGGTATATGACGTCAATACTGATTGAAAACGTTGTTGTTATGTGGACCTTGTCGATGTTGAGATCATCAATCTTGGTGATGCAGCATTGGCTGTACTTACATTACCTGTGCTCATAGCTCTCGGGGCGTTGCCGACGATAATAATCGCCCTTCCTACTCAATGTCATAGGTTAGTTGTCTATTAACCCTCAAGACACACCTGGCCCTATTATCAAGAACGAAAACCATACATATACAGCAAACAACGCTTTGAAAAGATAAAGATAGCAGTATCTATTCGTATAGCGTTATCCCTTTATATTAATCAGCAGTTATCGTTTTAGAAGCTCATGGTACGGTCTCAGGTGCCAGTTATACGGTCTTATCGCAGTTTGATCACAGTTTAATGGGTCATATTTAAGCTGTTTGTTGCTGTGAAAATGATATTAAGACTTGATCTCTGACTGCAGTTCAGGGTTCACGATTGTATTAAATGTTTATTATTGAAAATGATATGAATTAATGGTTTTGTGAAAGGTATGTTTGTGACTGAATGTAATGGAATTAGGAATGGAGCTAATAAAGGGAGATTGTGGAAGATTTTATACCGTTATGACGAAATTACTAAAAGTTAATAAGCTTAAGGTGCGTTATGTGTTTGTATTTTTCGTCTAGTAAAGTTAAGGTAAGAATGTTTAAAATTTTAGTAGTATTTCGGGTAATTTTGGACACGGACGTAAAGCTATTCTGGGCAAAAAAAATAATATCAAGTGTAAGATGTATCGAAGAAGCTATTTTTACAAATATTTTGGAAATTTTAACAATATTTTATGGTAAACGGTTTTATAAAAAACGTTTTTGTGACTAAAATCTAAGATTTTTTTAAAATAATTTAATATTTTTATCGTAAAACGACAATACCCATTTCGGCAAAAAAAAACACCTTTTATAAACTCTTTTTTAATTTCTTAACATTGTTGCTTAGGCTCAGTGTACCCCGTCCTTAATATACATGGTGTTGTTTAATGAGTGAGTCTCGATGGCTGTCAACCTGCTGTCACTGGGCGTGAATGCTTCAATCACGTTGATACGCAAACACCTTTAGTAAATACCAAGGAGGTTTATTGCAAATTATATCATTGTAGGCATTTATTTAATAGAGTTAAGGTGAATACATGAAGAACAAAAATATATTTTTGAAACAAAGTACAGTTGACTTCAACTAAAAATTGTTTAGTGAAACTTGATGAGATTTGATTGCATAAGATGACAGCTATTTCTCATCTATCAAGAAAGAGACAACAAAATCGGTTTATCCCGTCTGAAAGCCTCCTGCTTTTTGAAGTCGGTTTAAAATTGCAATATTATATTTATATATATTCCAAACAATTTTTATTATAAAACCCAGTCGATTAGCGGATAAATTGAGATCCTAAGATCTATTTCACATTCCGGTTGTTTTGGACATCAAGATACAATAGACAGTAGCTTACCCAGGTTTTTCCACCCTTCACACTATCATATTAAGTTATTTTATTACAAATTTAAGTACCTAATATGGAATAGTTTAAAGCTATACATATTTTCCGGAATTTCCGAGATTCATCGAATTAATAGAAATAATAATAGCTGAATTAAATTACCCCTGTGAACACACCTTTATAGCTATTTACTGGCAGTGATAATATAGGCTTTTGATAGGCTGTGAGAGAGGCTAGCCTATTATTATCGGGCTCTGTAATGAAATAATTTTCTTTTGACTTGACATTTTCTGGGGGCATAGAACTTGAAGACTCAATTGGCGTAATGGTTAAGTGAATTCCTGCCCTAGGGACTGCGGGTTCGATGCCTGTGCTAGACATGTTTATTTATTTAATAGTTTATGTTAAGATAAAATAGTAAAAATATTCGTGTATAAAAGGCATGTGTGATGGTGTGTGTTTGTGAAGTTAATGTTTAACTGTTCGATACCAATTGTTTTTATTGTATGCACACAATCCGAGTATAATCCGAGTAATTCAGCTTCATTAATAGCAGCAAGTAGACAAATATATGTGTTGTGTATATGGTATACTTCTTTTTATGAAAAGTCCTCAAACAGAGATGATGTTACTATGAAAGTCGAATATCATTCATATTACGAAAGCTAATTTTACTATTCAGCAAAGATGATTTAAAATACCGAACTCTTTTCAAATGCACGTTACATTCTTATTCTAAATACATGTTTTTTTAATAGGTTAATGCAGGCACCAACATCTCGCCATAATTCCATGGAAAACTAAACAATAAGTGTGCTAAGAGAAAGTTTTTAGGTGTGGCAACACGCGACACGGGATTATGAGCGCTTATCTCAAGCTATCATTGACCAGAGGTCGGCTGCGTTGCTTAGTCAATTGTTGTTTACATAAATACTGTATTCCTTCGACACTTAGGGCTGCTAGTTACAATATTACTTTAGTAGTACATGTGTAAAATCTAAGTCCATACAATAACTGTGTCGACAAAATATTAGGGCTAGTACGATGATGCTGTTTGAATAATAGTCTGAGAGCGTTCGTAATAACAGGCATTTAATTATGGCTTGATTCTGGTTGTTTTTGCTCACTTCTGCAGCCCGGCTGGAGGTTAATTGAATGAAAGAAGTTGAGAGCAGAAATAAAAAAGGTATAATATCTGCCTGTAAATGTCCTGCTGGACACAGGCCTCTAAACGTATAGGGAAGGTTTCGAGCTTTGATCTAGAGCTAGCTTGCTGCAGGTTTTCGATTTCAGATTTCAAAAATAGAAATACAAGTTTCCTCACGATATTCTTAAGTTTGTCAGTGGTATCTTAGATAAATTAAGAAAGTAAAAATAGCTTTGAAAAAGTCTCATTGCCTACGTTGGGATCGATCCTGCACCTCGTGCATACAAGCCCACGCATCGAACCACGCATCGAACCACGAGCCTACCACGACACAAAAAAAGGTTGATTGCCGAAAATAATCTAACATTAAACTTTAAGTAATTACCATTGAAAAATTGAATCTTTTATATCAAAACCCATGTTTACCGTTGCACGCGAAACCGCAACTTAAACATCTCAACAAATACATCACTCAGATACTCATTAAGGGCAAGTGCATCGCATAGTCGAATAGTAATGTAAAATATTAAGTTAGTAACGAGGAATGGAATTTGTGTGCCATCTGCCATGGCCGCCATGGCCGCCATTAAATCAGTTACCCCCAATTGACACTAGGAATTACACGCAGCTGCTTCTTATCCTGGCAGCGGATTGGAGACATTCTAAATGCACTTGTGGGTTATATTTTATGATTTTGATATGTGTTGCGGGAAGGTTTAGCTGTTTAGTTTTTAAGTGGAAAATTATTATTCTAAAAGTGCGAATTGTATGGAAATTTGATTATTCAGGGTCTGAACCAATTCTAAGTATATATCTAAGACTCTAAAAGGATGATAACTTATTAGAGATTCACAACGAATACTCTTGTCCCAAATTATTCTGCAAACAAATAAAATAATCTTTCTGCGCTTAAAGACTTGAGCAAGATCTTCGCAGCAGTAAAAAAGGTAAAGATTAAGCTTTACACAAATTACATTGATAACTAAAACTAAATTATGAAAAAGAGTCATCCCTAAAACTAAACACATAGTTTCTTTAACGTGATGTTGATCGCGACGATGTTTTTTTGTGACGTAACTATTATTACATAACTGCACTTTCCATTGTAGGCGGTATAATGATAGCCAATCAGCGATCTTAGTTAATGTGCACTGTGCAACCTACCGTGCCACAATGCTGCAATTAGATAGGATTAAAACAAACGCTAATTTATAGACTTGGATAATTTTAGGCTTAATCTATATCTATACTAATCTATACTAATATATAAAGCTGAAGAGTTTGTTTGTTTGAACGCGCTAATCTCAGGAACTACTGGTCCAAATATAAAAAATATTTTTGTGTTGAATAAACCATTCATCGAGGAAGGCTTTAGGCTATAAACCATCACGCTGCGACTAATACGAGCGAAGATACAATGGAAAATGTGAAAAAAAACAGGGCAGGTATAAATCATAACTTATATCTTCTACCCACGGGGACGAAGTCGCGGGCAACAGCTAGTCAGTCTATTGATTTCATGTTTATACGTTTAGCAGACCACGAAATCTAATTTACCGGCTTGTGATCAAAATCCCGTAATATATTAACTATAATAGTTGTGGTAATTTACATAAATATTGGTAACTGGGTTTAGAAGGCAGTAAGTTGGTAGGTAATAGTAGTAGAACTAAGATCGATTTGTAAGTTTAAGTGAAATTATTTTGACTTGTTTCATTGGTTGAGACTGAATGACGTCGAATTCGGTTTTAAACATGAATTTATTAATTGAGCTGTGTTCATTATCTGAAATAAGGATAAGCGTGCATTTGGTGACATGTTCCTGTATACGATTATCGGCATTTGTAATTCTTCACGCTTGGATTAACAACCGACGAAAGATTCAGTATGAGTCAAGTTTAATGAGATAATTCAAATAGGAGTGGTATTTTAATGAGTTGTGAAAAATTCAAATAAAATAAAATAATTTACTTTTATTTTGACTTAGACACATTTGTTTCCTACAATTTTAAAATGTAAGTAAGTTAAAACAAGACAAAAAAATACCATTCTCAAGAGTAAATAAACACCGACTAAATATTTATACTTAAAAAGACATCTACCATCATAACTTGAAACAGATATCACCTTTATCCCAAAGCCATAAGGTACAAAGTCGTGATCTATTGACTTTTCCTCTACACGTGTTCCATTAGCAGGGCTATCATTAACATAAGAGGATTGATTAACTAATTAGAGGCTGTGAGTAAGTAGTACAACGTTAGTATAGACTTATAGGGTTATTTGTTTAAAATTAAGACCGTGTCTGTATTGAGAGGCACTTAATAGGCATAATAGGTCTCTATTAAAATAGCGAGGGAAGAGAAAGTTGGGGGAAACAGTAGCCTTACCGTATTTTCTTCTTACTGTGTGACAGATTTGGCTAAGGGAATCGACTTACCATGGGAGGTAGAGACCTTCCATGGTAATTCGATCATAGAAGTGGAGTTTGAATATCTTAAGCCCGAAACCTTTTGAACGCGACTAGCCGCGGGTTCAATCCTCGCGTAGGACAGGCATTAGTAATTTCAACGAATGTTTGTCCCGAGTGAATCCGCGACAAAAAAATTAATAAAGAGGAAAAACATGAGATCTGGAAATGAAATTTCATTTTTATTCGAAGCAGATCTTCTATTCTCTCTGCTTTGGATACTAGGTCTTAAAACGGCGAATCAGTCAAAGCCTAAGTCACATTAACTTAAATTATTTACTGAGGTGTAAGTTTCTAATGCATAACGTATATATATGTATTCAACTTTGGGACAGAGAAAACAATCATAAATTCAGCATGAATGAGTACTTATTTTTATTTATTACAAATCGATACAGCCCTATATTACGTAATGTATTTAAACAATAGTCGCACCATTAACATCTATCTAACACCTTTGACAAGCATTTGTTGACCACACCTCTTATACTTTATTCCTATTTATCGCCTATTCTTTATTGAATAACGTCGAGCGACCCAGCCCTTAGATCAAACAATACACTATTATAAAGTTGAACTTAAACGAAGTATTGTTGCAAATTGAAATACATACATTGCTGGTTTTATACATTGTTTTTCATACGAGTGCTGCGCGACCCCGCAATGTATAGCATCTTGAACGATATTCCCCACATCGTCTAAATGAGGCTTAAGATATTTGTTTGCGCAATACAGACAGACAATGGTTGTGATACGGAACTTGAGCTAATGACGGGCGAAATGGAACATGAAATAGTGGTGTGAGCGAAATTATTGGTTCCACCAGGTGTTCGTGATCTGAGGGTGTAGGGTGGCCATGAGGCTGGAGTAAGGAAGGATAGCATATTATAATATCAGCCAGTAATTATGTTGTTGTTTTTCCAGAATTGAAAATTTTCATATTTGTGGGGTACAAGGGAAGACCCGTGCCAAAGATGCAATTTTCGTATTAGCCGTTATTTCAAATTACACATGATCCTTCGACGGTAGAACTGGTCTTGTGTGCGGACCTTGGGGAAAGGCTTATCTCCAGCAGTGGACCTCGATGACCTAAAATGATTGACATGATCAATTTAATGATTCACTTTGCTTGTCGGAATAAACTCACAATTAATTTAATTTAACGTTCTCTATTAAAAATCTATCAAAATACAATCGCATGGTCACCCTACAACTACAAAATACTACAGCAGCTTCCTACTGTTGGAGATTTGTAGGAATGCGTACGACCATTATTTTGTATTCGAACGAACTAAATTATGGTTTATCAGCGACGAGTAACTGTTTAACGGTTTTACATGAGGACATAGAGAAATTTACATTAATTGGCACGTAGAGACAGGGCCTGTTTATGACGTTACTTTTGTTTATGTTTATAATATATTTATGTTTTCCTAGTGCGTTTATGACCATACATTTTGACTAAACACAACACAGCGGGTGAGTCTCTCAGAGTATAAATTAGACTAAGTTATTTAAAATAACGTGATGTGTTCCTGTAAGTCAAGAATATAACTTTATACGTACTCAACATTAAAAATATTTAAGTTAAGATTAAGATCGATTTTGGATGATCATATCTAAGAAAGATCGTTAGGAAACTGTCATAAAAAAACTATCAAAATCAGATCGCTCATTTAAGCGCTACGATGCAACAGACAGAGAGACATATAGGATAGACAGATTGATAGAAAAAAGCGATTTCAGAAGATATTGAATATTCTTATGTAGTTGTCTCGCATATTTGACACACATAATTTACATAGTTTACCAAAATTAACTGTAGTGGTACATATTTTATGTGTATGCAACTTCACTTTGTCTAATTCATACACAAATGAACGAGGCGTCGAAATAAAGTATGTTTTTGTTGCGCAGGAGTTGGTAACGATTTGCTGGGAAGGGGACGCCAAGTTATGACAGGCAATGTAAAAAATATATCGTAAAGAACTCATATTATACACAACATAAGTGGTTTATACGTTTATTATTTAAATTTCTTTATTTATTAATGTCGCTCCTGTTTTGTTATAGTGGGAACTGTTTTGAAGTTCTTTAACACGTAGCCTGATTTTGCCAGTTTTGGTGTATAATTAGCTTAAATATGGTATCGAGTATACAAAACATTAAGAAGGTACAACAAAACCGCTCAAGTGCGAGTTGGACTCAGAACAAAGAGGGTTCTGCACAAATAGTTTGAAGAAAAACCAATCGGTCGGGGACGAATAAACTTGTCTCCAAGGTTCGAAATGAAATGAAATGAAATGAAATGAAATGAAATCATTTATTCTGCAAATAGGATATTTCATCACTTTTACATGTCTTTTTATAAGAACGCTGGAGCCGACATTTCCTATCTGACTACCCTGAGAAGAAATGTCGAAACAAACTCATGGGGTCGTAGTCTCTTTTAAAGTCCAGACAGTTTTAAAATATGAGTAAAGTGTATAAACTAATGCAGAGTATTTCAATGGAATGGATAATAATATACCTGCATAAGGTTTATACTTACAAATATAAATATATGTTGGAAAAGATAAAAAAAAAAACCGCAAATAAGTTGCATATTGGATTAAATAATAATTTATATTAGTAAAAATAAATTCATGCAAAAGCACAAAAAATGTCAAAACTGTAAAAGATTATATGCAAAAGCACAAAACATGTCAACAATTATAAACACAAATAATTATAGCTGTATAAGCGAGCAGTTCAATCCCAAGCGTTTTTATCATTTACATAATCGGATATTTTGTAATATCCTTTTCCGGATAGTTTTAATTTAATAAAAGTTTTAAATCTCCTAGTCGGTAGCTTACGAACATGAATGGGAAGCTTGTTGTAGAAACGTATACATTGACCCATGAACGAGTTGCTTACTCTATGGAGACGAGTAGCATGTACGGCTAAATTATGTTTGTTCCTTGTATTAACTGAGTGAACATCGGACAATTTCACAAAGTTTGATTCGTTTTTATGAACAAACATTAAGTTCTCAAATATATACTGTGAAGTTACAGTCAGAATGTTTATCTCTTTGAATTTCTCTCGGAGAGAAACTCTAGGGCCCAAATTATAAATGGCGCGGACAGCCCTTTTCTGAAGCACAAAGATAGAATGAATATCTGCACAGCCTCCCCAGAGGAGAATCCCGTACGACATAAGGCTATGAAAATAACTGAAATAAACTATTCTGGCTGTATCCACATCAGTTATCTGTCTAATTTTTTTTACAGCATAGGCCGCTGAACTTAGCCTGCCTGATAACTTAGTAATGTGAGGGCCCCACTGTAACTTGGCATCCACAGTTATGCCAAGAAAGACAGTTGACTCAACAGGGTCCAATTCTAGCCCATTCAGTTGTACATTGGTACTTAATTGCCTTACATTCGGCATTGAAAATTTTATTAATTTAGTTTTACTTGGGTTTAAAAGTAGATTATTTATATTGAACCAATGAACAACCTTTGCAAGGGCAAAGTTAATTTCCTCAAAGTCTTGAAGCTGACGTTTAATTTTGAAAACAAGTGATGTGTCATCAGCAAATAATAGAATTTTGTGATTATCCCTTACATGAAAGGGTAAATCGTTAATATAGATCAAAAATAGAAAAGGTCCTAGTATTGAACCCTGTGGTACACCCATAGTTACAAGAGCTCCTTCAGATTTTTTGCCATTTACATCTACTCTTTGAACTCGTTTTTTTAAATAAGAGCTTAATAGACTAAGAGACTTATTTCTTATGCCATAGTGTTGCAGTTTTCTGATAAGTGTATCGTGACAGACACAATCAAAGGCTTTGGACAAGTCACAGAATATACCTAAAGCATCTTGTGAATTCTCCCAAGCCTCATACACATTTTTGAGTAACTCCACACCCGCATCAGTAGTAGACCGACCCTTGGTAAATCCGAATTGTTTAGAATGAAAAAGATTATGTCTATTGAAATGAATTAGCATTTGGTTCAGAATCAATTTCTCAAAAATTTTGCTCAAAGTGGGCAAAATTGAGATTGGTCTAAAATTAGTTGGATCGGTTGTACTTCCTGATTTGAATAATGGAATCACTTTACTTAACTTCATTAAATCTGGAAACACACCGGAGGCGATACAAGAATTGAATACTATTGCTAGGAATGGGGCGATTGATTTAATTATTGAAGATATAATATAAACAGAGAGTCCCCAAAGGTCAGCAGTTTTCTTAACTTCAATATTCTTAAATGATTCTAAAATTTCCTTGGCGCTAACAAATGTGAATTCAAAACCTGTTCCGCACTCCTCAACACATTCTCGGAGTATCGAGTAAGCGGAGCTGGAAGACGACAACAGAGTTCTGGTTGTTACGATCGGAATATTTGTGAAAAACTTTTCAAACTCAGTCGCTACCTCCATATCCGCCCTTATATCTACGTCATTAATTTTTAAATGGAAATCTGTATTTTTAACTTTACTTTTTCCTATTTCAGTATTAATAATATTCCACGTAGTTTTAATTTTGTTTCCAGATACTTTAATCTTGTTTCTAATGTACATTGATTTTGCCGAAGCACAGACTCTCTTGAAGAGCTTTGAGTACCGTTTGACATATTCTTTAAAATACTCGCTATGGTTTATTTTCTTTTCATTATATAATTCAAACAATTTCAATCTACTCTTGAAGATACCTGGTGTTGCCCAATCACTAAACACAATACGATCACTTACAGAAACTGATTTAGAAGTGAAAACCTTCTTAAACTCGGAATTAATAAGATTAAATAATAAAGTGTAAGCTTGATCTGGGTCACTGTGATAGGACAAACCGGTCCCCACTCCGACGGGCACGGAGGTGTGGCTTGAAGGCCGTGCATCGTCTAACGTCGTGTCAGTTCGACACGGCGCTATGTGTCATGCGATTAGACGTATTGTACGACTTTACGGAACTCGCCCGAATCGAGACGAGCTGCTCCAAAATCGGACGAATACATAATCAGCTGTTTGTGAGAAAGTATATAGGTGTATAAGTATTTATGCAATAGCTTTACCGCGGCAGTCCCCGAGTGCCACACGTATTTTTTTTTCTTATTGCAGTGGCAACCAAATACAGGAACTCTAAAAGTTTCAACTGTCTAGGTATCACGGTTTACGAGATACAGAGTGACGGTTTCGTTTTCACCTTCTGGGTGCGGATCCCTAAAAATATATCTTGCTAATCATACGTTAACATGGTTTTGGTGTAATAGCATTCTTAGGAATAAGCTGTTTTTTTCGGCCGGACAGCTGGATTCATTACTCTTGCAAGAGCGATGCAAGACTTAAAAATAAATGTTTATTTATTTCAATGCTAACTGATGCAAATCGCATTAAAACTGATAAAGAAATATATTCGTTGTCATTAACCTATAAACCTATGGACAATTCAGTTTTACTTAAATAGATAAGCAACAATAATTATAAACGTTTATCTTTAATCACTTCGAATAATGAAAGCAATTCAAATCCTTGTTATCATTTTAATAGGAATATAAAAACTACATTTCCGTTTCATTTTGCAAAACCGTTTCAAATTAACCAGCATTTATTATGATTACCGAGTCCATCAACGTTCTCCTGTTGCAACCGCTAGATGTCGCTTTAACAACTGTCATTCAAAATGACATTTAATTTTAGAAACCTTTTACTTGAATGGATTAACTTGAAACAAATGAATTTAGATCCTGTGTGGTAATACTTAAGACTCAATATTGGTTGGTTGTAAGACTACAGGTGAAAGAGTAAAATTGACAAGGTTCTTATAAGGTACCGCGACACTCTGTTGTAAAATACCAATTTACTTTAACAATATAGCTATTTGTTGATATCGTTTCGTTGCCTTTTAAGGCGTATAACGTTTAGGTTAGCGGGGCTCGTAATGTTCGCGAGAACCTTCGCTTCCTGCGCTGTGCCTTCGTACAAAATATCCCGTAGAGAAAATTGCGAAAAGGTCGAATACAAAAAAGTTTTTATAACTAAGTGGTGTTAACAATTATAAGAATGTTTTTGAATTATCTACGAGGGTTTAAAGTAAGATTATAGCAAGCGTGGGAAAGAGATGGCACTATTCATTGTAGTGCTCTATCCCGCTTCGACAATAATAATACTTTGGGAGGTGGTGTTAGGCTCTCTGGTCGTTAAAATAAGCACATACTGAGTAATTGGTTGTTGTAAGTACTTCCAATAGTTACTGTTGTTAGCTAATAACTATTATTTTCTTGCATTACTCCGAGAACACTAGGGTGATAAGTATCTGTTTGAAAGAAATTTTAAGAAGGTGTTTTTTATGTCTTAGTTTTTGCAGTTTGGGAAGTATATACCTATATATGTATGTATGTATTAAATAATTAGTAAAACCAATTTTAGCTTTGAGATTCAAACTTAATTTAAAAACCTAAGTAGAAGAAAGACTCGCTAGTCATATTTTTTATTAGAAAAATAGAATTTGTTAATTTGTTGGTTTGTATAAAATACCTTTTAAGTTAAACTCTCATCGCTGTGAATTCTGAAATTCTCAAACCGCAGACTTAACTCGGACCTGGGACTTCTGGTACTTCCATTTTCATTTTATGAGGAATAGCCTGTTGCCAAAGGGACGGACAGACAGACAGCGGAGAATAATACTTTTACCCTTAAACTGACCAGATCGGCGAAACTAAACCAGAAGTTTTTACACCCCAATAGGCTTATATGTATAAGGTTTATGATAATTCGCTCACATTACCAAATCCATATCGGACTTTCTCGAAACCGTTTCAGCTAAACAAATATCTGAATGGCCTTAAGGGAATCGTGCCGACCCTTTGTTTGTTCACATTATAATAAATCCTAGATCAGTAAGGCTTTCATAATTTAGGCCAATGACAAGGTCAGCTGTTATTGATGAATGCAGACTTTCTAAATAAATTCTAGGCAGTTCTAAAAGTTTGATCTTTTAGCGATTTTAATGTTGAAGTAACTATCTTTGTAAAATTGTTTCAAAAGTTGTGTTACCTTTAATGCTAACAAGGTTATTTTTTTTGACAGACAGATAGCGCCTCAGTAATAGGGCTCACGTGTATATTAGAATATTCTTTACAACACGCCACATAATTACAGGATTCGACAAAATAAAAATTGTGACATGGTGACATAATGAAAGTGAAGCTTTATTAAACTTAAACATTCTCATCGTTGTCCAAGCAATGTTAAACTCGCTACCCATTGTAGTCATTATGTCTAAAATTCATAAGACTTGCTCTACCATTTTTCATTCCCAAATAGCGGAGGTTACCAAGTCAACCACGGAACGTAACATCCTGCGGGATTTAACCCAGCAGAGGGCAATTGTTTGTACAAACCACTATTTTTTGTTTTGATATATAACGACTTATCCGTTGCTAAATATTGATTTTGATCTCTTAGGTTTATCTCATCATTTAAGCAGTCCGCAACATAAAGAACCATTAAAACATGATCAATCTAGTCCATAGAACCACAGAACATATTATATTGAATGTTAAAGTTGCCTCACTACATTTTGCGCTATTAATTTTATTACAGGGCCATCTGCGATCTGTTCTGAAGCAGTTTACCGAGAGACTGATAGCATCGTCTGCGTTGGAGTTCGGTGCCGAGTTTGGTAAAATCCTTTGTACTTATATGGAGGTATTCAAATAACTATGACAATTTTTCTGAAGCACTGTAGTCCAATGGATAATTAATTCTTAAGTGAATTTGATGGTTCAGTTTTTTACTTTTTCATGTGACAATATGCTCAATTTTGCTTTATTTGTACCCTTTAATTTTCGTTACATAAAAGTCATGTTATAATGGGTTTATCCTTGATCCTTTACTTGCGGATAGACTGCAAAGATCTAGAGAAAGAAAAGCTATAATTTTTCAAGAGTTTTCCTATATTTTTTGCGTGCCCAACAGGGTCCATATTGAACTGCTATTTATTTTCTACCATCTCTGTAACATATGGAATGCAATAAATGATTGAGTATTGAGTATTGAGTATTGAGTTCGTCTCGTAAAGTAATCGTAGCTTTCCAAGATAGTCATAACAGCCTAGATTAAATAAATCTTCTCGATACTTATACATATGATGTTACTTGTTTTTACTGAAACATGCTGTATACGGGAATCCAGCATATTTTAATCTAACCTGACAAAAAGACTTGATAGGGATGTTACAGATTCAATAACGGATTCAGTTATATAATTTTCAATATATTTTAATAGCAAAACATAACATCGGTCTCTTTTACAGTTACGGATAAGAGATATCTTTTTTGCGGATAGTTCGGTAAAGATATTAAATTTTAGGCAATCGTGGAAGTGGTGGTGTTTTATTTAAACTCCGCCTGGTTCCAAAATTATCCGAAAATTTGATGTGATATCGGAACAAATCGAATTTCGGATATCTTTTATTTTCGGTTGCGGCTGCGGAGCTGCAAACATCCCTGGTGGAAAAGCCCACGCATACGGATCCCTTTTACGTAACGAACGTTTCTGCTTACCCAGTTTTTGTGTGACGACATCTCATATAGGATTCAGACGATGTGAGGAGTGATGGTTATCTCTTTATTTATGAATATTAATAAACTTTAAATGTTTGTTCTTTCGTCATTCTTGAGTTAAAATGGTTTTTAATGTTAGATAATGTTAGATTTTAATCTTTGCTTCTAATGTTGAACTTGGTTTACTAATTTGTTATGTTTGGCCGTTGAGTGTGGTGGTAGTAGTATCTATATGGTTTTTTCTACCGGAAGTGGTAATGTCGGAATGTCTTTCCATCATAAATAGTAGATATTAATATACGATAATGATATATAATAGCATTAAGCTGAGCGACGGCCGTATTGCGTGTTTGCGACGCATATTCTTACCTTAATGTCTCACTTTTGTACAATTCGTCCTTATGTATTTCTGGGTCACAAGCACGTAATAAAAGTTATTTTCTTTCTTTCTTTCTATATGGGAGCAAAGAGTGCGCCCTGTGTATGTATGTTCTAATAACTTTGCTTTGATTTCTATATATCATTTAAACTATATTCAAGTTAAAATTAAGCAATAACTTCCATTAGCATTGGTTGAAAAAAATAAGTAATTCCAAGAATGATGCTTTTTGTGCTTAGTGCCAAATTCTGTTTCTTTTTTTCCTCAAAAACTATTGCAATGTTTAAGGTAAGTACGCCTTATTTGATACTAGCTGTTGCCCGCGACTTCGTCCCCGTGGGTAGAAGATATAAGTTATGATTTATACCTGCCCTGTTTTTTTTAACATTTTCCATTGTATCTTTGCTCCTATTAGTCGCAGCGTGATGGTTTATAGCCTAAAGCCTTCCTCGATGAATGGTCTATTCAACACAACAATATTTTTTCAATTTGGACCAGTAGTTTCTGAGATTACGCGTTCAAACAAACAAACAAACTCTTCAGGTTTATATATTAGTATAGATTTCTCATTGTAAAATTTATAACTGTCATATGTTTGAAGTAAACATAGATTATGTTTCCTGGAATAAAACTGCTGTAAATTCTCAGAAAAGATTTTCTATTTGTATATGAAAGTTACATTTTTATATCCATAGAGACATCTTTATTCTCACTCCATTAAAAAGATATAAACCGAGTATATTTATATTTTTTATTGACTAGTTCAAAGGGTTACCCTCAAATTATATTCTCGTTTCGGTGTTGACAGTAAAAACTTGGTTAAAATTAGTTTAATTATTGTTCTTTTTAACTAGAACTATAATAGTTGATGAAGTGATGATTTTTATGGTATAATTTGGTCTTTTGTTTATGTCATTTATTTTTTTCATTCGTTTAATGATGGTATAAAAAACTACATTTTGTTTCCTAGTATTACTTTATATAGATTCAAATAAATTGTAAGGCGAAATTCTGTTCTCCCCTTTCAAATTTCGTGTGAAGGTTGGTCGACATGACCCGGAGAGACAGATAGAATATTCTTCATTGCTCGCTACATAAGTACAGTTCCTGGACTGACCTGGAAATTATTAGCACTGCATACTCATGTCCTATCAGTATCAGATTAACACAGGAGTCACCGGCTTTTTTGAGCTGTTTTAGATTCTTCACCTCATTAGGGAGGATTTTAAACCAATGACACTGGTCCTAAGCTTGTCGGTGGGTCGCTATCACCTCGTTTGTTGCTTAGTAGAGTGCACCAAGTGCAGGTGAGGTTGGCTAAAGTCCCGAAGGATCTAGTTAGGTAGGACCACTTACATACAGTATAAAAACTTGCAAATAGAATAAAACCTATCTTACCGCGGTCTCAAGTGATTTCGAAGTGCATTCGAGTACTCGTCGTAGGGGAGCTCTATAAACTGACTTCTGTTAGTCACCGATACATTACTCGCGTTATAACTGCAGCACTAGTGCTGTGACATCACTCGATTGTTTTTGTATGTATCGATGCATTTGTTATCGAAATTTCGTATTAGAATATCCTAGTTTTATTATTATGGTTAAACTAACAGGTTCTGCGTTCATTATTTATTAAGTTGTTTTTTTACATAGCCTTACAGAATCGCCAATTTCAGTTTAGAATCGAGTTTCCATTTAAATACTATTCTGATTTATCTTTAATTTGAAATTATTAAGTTATTATGGAGAATAAGGCAAAGAAACGAATAAATGACAGCTCGAAACGACAAAAAAGGAAAATAGTAGTATAAATAATCTATACGAATAAAAATATGGTAAAAATAACCTAGAACGGTTTATTGAAAAAACTTCTGTCCAATTAAAACTATCGACTACCTGTACATCCCTTTTTTTTTTTTTCTTTTTTTTTTTTTTTTTTTTTTTCGCTGGGAAAAAATGCTATTACGCATCCCCTTCCCGCCGGGGGGCGAGAGAGGGGTATGTGGGACTCCCCGGTAAACGACGTTCCCGGTATACCCACTAAAAAGACCCAGCGGCACTCCGACCTCGCCTGAGTGGAGGGGGCCTGGGAGTCCATGTCGTCCAGTCCCCCACCGGCGACTGTCTGCCTTGCGGCAAGCCCCTCAAGCTCCCCCCCAGAGGGGAGGGTGCTTTATAATGGCCGGAGCATGGGGGGTGATAGTTGTGATGCAGGCGGTGGCGCCCCCGCGCCTGTCGCCCGCTGATCACCCCCTGGGGCAGATGAGGACGGGCGCTGTGCTCGCCGTCTTCCGCCCCTTCTTCGTCTGCGGAACGGCGCCGCGAGAGGGTCGTCCTCCCGCATGCGCTCCGCTGCCTCCTTTTGTGACATGACGACCTCACAGAAGGAGGCTACCGCTTCCCATGCCTCCGCACTCCCCAGCATGGCAGCAATCACGCTGGGGAGTGAGAGGTCGTCTCCGACCGCTGCCATCAGGGTGCGGCGGGGTGCGTCCCACGATGGACACTCCTCCAAGGTGTGCTCGGCCGTGTCCACCGCGGCTTCGCAGTGGTGGCACTGCGGAGTCTCCTCCCTCCCAATCCGGTGCAGGTAAGATCCGAAACAACCATGCCCGGACAGCACCTGCACCAGACGCAGGGAGAGGCAACCATGTCGCCGATCGAGCCAATCCTTGAGGACGGGCCCGATGGCGTCTAGCGTCCGGCGGCCGAACGTTGCAGAGGCGAGATCATCGGCCCAGTGCTGAGTTATTGCCTCCCTCGCCTCCTCACGCACTTCCTCGCGTTCTATCGGATCGGGGCGCTGGTTGAGCGCCCTCTGCCCCGCCGTCCAGTCGTACACCCTAGCGAGCACCCAAGCCTCGAGCTCCCAAGGAGGGGTTCCCGCCAGAGCGCACGCCGCCGCGAAACCCACTGTGCGATAGGCCCTTGCGACCCGCTGTGCAATGGCCCTTTGTGGCCTGCGCATAGCAGCAGCGTTTTCCCGTCTGCACAGTGAGTCCGCCCAGATGGGGGCCCCGTATAGGGCCATACTTTTGAGTATGCCGGCGTATAGACGTCGGCATTTTTCGCCGGGCCTCCCAATGTTCGGGAGGAGCCATGAGAGGGCACCCGCTGTCTTCAGCAAGCGCGTCGACAGCCCACTGAAGTGTGCACTGAAGCGCCACCTGCTGTCGAGCACTAGACCCAGGTATTTTATCTGGGCCTGCACCCCAATGCGGACACCCGCGACATGGATATGAGGGTCAGGTGGTTGGCGCTGCCGAGGCCCATG
The DNA here is from genome assembly GCF_003590095.1 of Trichoplusia ni. Taxonomy (NCBI): domain Eukaryota; kingdom Metazoa; phylum Arthropoda; class Insecta; order Lepidoptera; family Noctuidae; genus Trichoplusia; species Trichoplusia ni. The sequence goes on from NC_039487.1 coordinate 10,204,383, forward strand.
GAAGAACACTGCCTCGGTCTTGTGCAGCGCGACCGTCAGCCCTAAGCGGGAGATGCGGTCGACCACTAGCGAACCCCCCGCCGAGGCCAAGCTGGCTGCCTCTCCAAAATTTCTTCCCCGGGCAGTCAAAAGGGTGTCGTCTGCATAGCAGATGACAGACGTGCCACGGGGGAGGTTGCCCCGCAAGAGCCAGTCGAATCCGATGTTCCACATTAGTGGCCCTAGAACAGAACCCTGCGGAACACCGGACTCGACGCCGTACCGTCGGATCCGTCCCGCTTTGTCCACCAGGACGACTGTGCGGTCCCGAAGGTAGTCCGCCAAGAGACCCCGCAAGTACGAAGGCACGCCGTGGAAGCGGAGCGCCTCTAGTATGGTGGAGTGGGGAAGGGAGTTGAAAGCGTTAGCTATGTCGAATGACACAGCCAGCAACCCATCCCAGCATCCATCGCCTCTCTCACTTGACCCTTGAGGCGGGACAGGGCATCGACTGTAGAACGCTCAGCTCGAAAACCGAACTGAGCGTCCGCTAGGTCCGGGCCAATTGTGTGCAAGTGCATGTTGACACGGGCGGCGATTATCCTTTCGAACATTTTACCGACCTCATCCAGTAAGACGATGGGTCGGTATGCCGATGGGGATTCCACTGGCCGCCCTTCCTTCCGAAGAAGGCACAATTGACCCTCCTTCCATGTCTTTGGGAACCTTTCACACGTCAAACACGCACTGAAGAGGTCCCGAAGCCTTTCTCCCATCTGGGAGGCGGCGATGGCCACAACTCTTGCGGGGACGCCATCCGGACCAGGGGCCGTCTTTTTCCCCCGGAGGCAGAAGACTGCCTTCTCCACTTCCTCCTCCGTGACTGGAGGGACCGCCTCGGCTGACGGAGCCGCACCCCGCGGGACGTTCATCACGGGTGGGGTGAAATTTTCCCTGCGCGGAAACAGGGACTGGACCACCCCGTCCAACAATGTCGGGTCGAGGGTCTCGGCAATCGGAGGACCATACGGGCGCAGTTTGTTACGTGCCGCCTTGTACGGCCTCCCAAAGGGGTCATTGTCCAGACCCTCCAACATCTCCGCCCTTGCGCGATCCTGGGCTGCGCCCATCCTCGATATTAAGGTCGCCTTGGTCTCCATGTAGACCGCATAGAGGCGGCCCTCGTTTTCCAGGTTACGGAAGCGCCGGCGCCGGACTCCTTGTGTAGGCTCGCCTGGCCACTACACAGGCGGCCCGTAATCCTCCCAGCTCCTCGGACCACCAGTAAACGGCACGCCGAGGAGGAGGACGGTGAGACCGAGGCATGCTAGAGTTGCACACCTCAGTAAGGGAGTTCCTTAGTTGGACCGCTGTGGTGTCCACATCCCGGTTGTCAACTGGAGGCGACAGCCAATCCTGAACAAAGGCCGCTTCCGTTGCAGCCACGCGGTCCAGGCGGGATAACGCCCAGCGCGGGAAATGGGACCGACCCGTACGAGCCTCCTGGGAGCCCTGGACCGCACGTATCGGTGGTCCGACAGCGTCTCCACCAGCTCCACCCTCCAGTCTACCACACAGGCCGCCAAAGAGGGGGAGGCAAAGGCGAGGTCCACAATGGAGCCCCCCTGCCGCCGCACGCAGGTCTGTACTGACCCTCTATTTAGGAGGGACAGACCGGTCGAGATGGACCACGTCTCCACCTCCCGCCCTCGGGCATCAGTGGTCCGGCTTCCCCATAACACCGACTTGGCGTTGAAATCACCCACGACCAACACCCAGCTCTGCGCCACCCTGTCTGCCACCCTGGCGAGGACCTCGAGAAAGCTCTCGAAGTCCGCAAGAGGGCGGTTTGGGGAGAAATATACCCCTATTAGAGCTATGTCTCCCCACGCAGCGGCCACGTATCCTTGTCCCCTCTCTAAGAGCGAAAGGGGAGGGGAGTCCGTGGAAGACCGCGTCAGCAAAGCAACCGAGCCGTTGTCGTCTCCCAGCCAGCTGCCAGGGACGGAGTATGGCTCGGCTACAACCGCCACGTCCATCAACCACTCTGCAAAGGTTTGGACCAGCAGGTCTTGAGCCGCTCTGCAGTGGTTGATGTTCACTTGGAGAAAGCGATGTCGTCGACGACCAGCCATTAGTCGGTGAGCATCGCATTCCCCTCGATGGCCGGCACTGGAACTGGGGTTTCAGTAGCGGCAGCAACGGCAGGCCCCACCGGTGCCTGCACTTTACCCTTCTTTGCGGGCGGACAGCACTTCCTGCCCGTCATGACGTGGTTGGCCGGACGACCACTGGCAGCACATACCACGCAGTGCGGGTTTGCTGCCTCACAAGCGGCAGACCTGTGCCCCTCCTTTCCGCACCGGAAGCACATGTTCTTGCGGTCTGCAATTGATGGACACAGAGCCCGGGTGTGACCGATCCCGAAGCACTTGAAACAGCGCAACGGCTCGTCCCCAAGAATCCGGACCCCACCCGAGCTAAGCCCGACCGAGAGGTGACCTTTGGCCAGGACCGCCTTGGCCACTACGACAGGGCACTCTAACCTTAGAGTGCCCATACCCCCGCGTCCTAGCCTTATGGCCCGGCTCCTGACAGATTCAGCGGCGCAGCCCCCTACCGCCGCAACCGCTGCCACAACCTCCTCTTGCGTGACCGAGTCGTCGAGGTCGGTCACCTCTAGCGCCACGCATTTGACGGGCCTTACTACTTTCGCAGTGTCCGCGACAACCTCTCGGAGTTTGGACGCAAAGAGTTCCGCCTTGGCGCCGCCTTGCTCGCCCGAGAACTCGAATATTCGAGCCCCCGTTTGGGTCTTCCGACATGTGACCCTGCCAGCCCCAAGTTGCGTTGCGTTGACGTTTGTACGAGCCCGTCGCAGCACGGACTCGTATGTCTCCCCGCGCCCCGCTGCTTCTGGGGTCAAAGTAACCACCACCGCGGCGGTTCTTGGAGGAGGAGGGAGCTTCTTCTTCTTGACCACCGTAGCTGCAGGTTTAGCTGCAGGCTTGGCTGCAGGCGGTAAGGGGGCCGACTTCTTCCCCTTCCGCCGTACCACCTTTGTCCAAGGCTGGTTGGAAGGGGTGGTGGAGGGCAGGAATGGGTCTTCCGTCTGTATAGCCTGAGGGACCGTTAGGGCAGTCGGGGCGGCCGTCTTTTTGCCCTTGCCCTTTCCTTTGCCCTTAGGCTGCTCTGACTGGACTGGTGCCGTTGTGGGCTCCGGTGCACTAGGCGTCGCTTCGGGCACCTTGTCCGCCGCGAGTGGAGGGCGGAGCCGCTTCTCCGGCAGAAGCCGGTCCTCTATACCCGCCAGGCAGGCCCTGGTGAAGGCCCTCTCCTCCATGACAACCTTGCGGATGACATCCTCAAGGTTGGAGAGGGGGGGAGTCGTTGTTGGACCTGCCGACGTTCCCTCATGCCGAGAAATGAGCTCGGCAACGCGCGCGTGCAGCGTGGACACTTCTTTCTGCAGGCGATCCACCTTCGCTTGCAGTAGTCGTGTCTCGTCGGAGGTGTTGCGGTGAGCTAGCTCCTTAACTATGCCGAGCATGCTTGCTGCCCGGCATTTCAGGGCCTTCTGGAAGGTTCCCTTCAAGTTGGAGGACTTGGATGCCACCTCCAAGATCTCCGCCTGGTCCTCCAGAGCCATACGCTCCATTTCCCCTACGGAGTGGTCCGCATAGACGACAATGGAGGCGCCGTAGCCAGCCTTGGCTCTAGTGGTTCGCGCCCGCTGTTCTTTGGAGGCAATGCTCTCCTCCAAGTCCGCCTGGATGACGGCCCGCTTCGCTGGCTTTTCAGCGGCGTCCGGAGAGCCTCCGGAGCCCCGTCTGAGGAAGATCCTCTTCCGCGACTGGCGACTAGTTGAACCACAGTTCGACCCGCTCTTTAATGACTCCGTGTCCGAGAAGTCCGACACGACGTCGTTCCCACGAATGAGACTGGCCGCAGATGGTGCGCGGCTGGTCTCCGATGCCGAAGCATCCCGGGACATAGGTTGGCCCTGAGAAGGGCCTTTGCGTTGGCCCTGAGAAGGGTCTCTGGGTTGGCCCTGAGAAGGGCCTTTGGGGAGAAAGCGCCCGGAGGCGTTCCTCAAGCGTTCTGACATTGTTGTCACCGACACAATCGAAGGACACGTCAAAAGCAACTTCGATGCACAGCGTTCGTTTGCCGCCGGCCTGCCACTCCGTTACGGTGGTCAGGCACGACGTTGCCCAGGGGTCACTACGAGGAAGTCAACGCTGTGGGGGTACCCCCACCTGTACATCCCTAGCTCAAGGACATCGTCATAGATTTATACATGTGTTTACTATCTAAAGATAAGTCGGAGCTGGTTTAGTTAGTAAACGGACAGACACTTGTTGAGCCATAAATTTAAACATGATGGTAAACAAGGAAGACTCAGTGCGTCATAGTATTGTTTTAATTATAAATATGCATCCCTGATTCATTCTGACTTACTATTGGTCGCTTGCCAAGTGACAAAATTACTGCATATTGTCTCTGCTTCTGCACGTACTGAACTTTATTTCTTTCGTTTGTATGTAATCTATATCTATATCTATACTAATATATAAAGCTGAAGAGTTTGTTTGTTTGTTTGTTTGAACGCCCTAATCTCAGGAACTACTGGTCCAAATTGAAAAATTATTTTTGTGTTAAATAGACCATTCATCGAGGAAGGCTTTAAGCTATGAACCATCACGCTGCGACTAATAGGAGCTAAGATATAATGGAAAATGTGAAAAAAACCGGGCAGGTATACCTAAATCATAACTTATATCTTCTACCCACGGGGACGAAGTCGCGGGCGTCAGCTAGTTAGAAAATAAAATTAAATACGCCAGTCCTTGGTAATTGAAAATATTGCTCAAATGCGAGTCGGGCTTGCGACACAAAGGGAAATATTCTAGTGGTTTCTTAGGTTTACGCGAATGTTAGACATTGAAATGAAACGACTTTTACGGATTTTATCGCGGTTTAATTTTTGGTTTTAGTTCCCGACGTTTCGACACCTTTGCAGGTATCATGGTCACGGGCAGACTGGAAATATTCTAAATAAAAACAAAGTTGCAAGACAAATGGTCAATTTTTTTTTGTGTGCCTCAACTATCATTGATTATGCTCCGATGTTGTTCCCGTGTGGGAAAACTTTGGCTGTCATATTTTGTGTGATAGAGCTTGGGGACGGACAGACGAACAAATAAGATAGGAAAATGGTTCCAAATAGCATTTGATTCTTTTTTAACAAAATAATTAAGGGTAAGAGTGATATTTTACTTTCGATGTAATTTGCGTACTAAAGAAACATTCCATTGTTTCTAAATGACTAAGTTTATTGTTCTAAGTTACGATGTAACGGTTTTGGATGGCTGTATTGTTATCATATTTGTAAGCCATGTTGGTAAGCAGCCTAATTCTTTTTGAATAATGTATTTTGTATTTGCATGTAGCGCGTGAGGGTTGAATTTCGGGTCACTGACATTTTGTAAAGAGTACGAATAATTTGATTGATGCAGCCGCTGTTTGACTTGTCATGTGGTCATGGTTCTCTGCTGTCGGTCCATCTGTCTGTACGTTTGTCGTCGAGCTGTATCTCATTAACTTTGATAAAAAAGGAAGGATCTAGTCGTTAAATTTTTCACAGACATATTTCGGTCGCAGGTATAACATCAAATAAAAATTGAGGTTAACCAGCGGGTAGCATTATTTTATGGTTAAATTTGAAGGTTACCATTTATTTTCAGTTTTTATAATTTTGTAGATTCGCACTGGACCAGTTTCTATTGTTAATGCTCTGGTCTGTATTGATCTTCCTAGATGCCGATACGAATTACTCTCTTCTTCAATTCCCAAGAAAATTCGGTCTGCCAACACCTCTCAGAATAGAAGAGAAGAGAACACAAACAAAAGACAGAATATAAAATATTTCCATTAATTGGCAATTATCTATTAATTGCTCTATAATTCATGTCATACGAAATTGGTCACTTATTTTAATAAGCACAGTTTATTCGATCAAAGTTAATTGTATGAAGTCTAAATAACTTCATCTCGATAATTGTATGATAATTATTTCCCTATTTACACCACAATTGTCAGTTTTACAACATACAATGTATTTATGATTATTTATTAGTACGTTCATAATAATAATTGCTTGGGAATAAACATTATCTGAATGATCTTGATTAATTAATTGTTTATCAAGTGTGATTCAATTTGTATTTGTGTTGATAATCAATTTAAATATAAATGATACCAGCTAGTGTATGACCCACTGCTGGGCAACGGCCATTTAAAATATCGAGAAGTATAAGATGCCCTTAAACCGAAATACAAATCCATGGACCACACTCTTAATGTACACATTTCTCTTGTATATTGTTGATGGAGTTTAAAGAACGTATTCACAATTAGTTCTCAGATTAATGTAAATCTTAGATATCGTCTAGTCTTTGTCATTTCAAGATGGAATTACTAAAACGATGAAAAAGTAACAATGACGCACTAAGCAATTTAATTCTTGTGAGGCGATGAGTTTCACAAACATTCAAGTCACTTGCACAAATGTTGAACACACAAACGCTTGTCCTCCGTGGGGATCGAACCCGCGACTCGTCGCGCACAGTGGGTTTGGCGTGGTGACACCAACCACTCGGCTATCCGTGCAGTCATTTGCTGATTTAAAGGTTACGTCCCCATACTCCCCATTTGTTTTGAAAGAAACTTGTTATTGCCCGCCATTGTACACTGCTATAACTAGAAACACACTTTCTTTCAATACCAGTACTTCTTATACTTCATTAGTAAGTAATTTGTTTTCGTCTGCACATTAAACATAGCTTATTTGCGTGTCTCCGCTTGCTCTTATCAGATGCAGCTAGTTTCAAGACATATCATCGCGATATTCGATATAGATTAAACAAAATTAAATATTCATACGAACCAATTAACTCTTCAATTACATAGCTCTTATAACTACAGACATAAGGTTCAAATTAGTAGGTATGTGAGTTGTCGGTACGCATACGCTAGTTAAAGGAACGCCGTCTACGCTGACACCAGGCGTATCTTTCGACAAATCTCTCTTATAGTGTGGCGTACTTTTTGCAATTTGCCTTTATCGATTCAGGTATATCGATTGGAATTGACGTATTTAGTTTCTGCTTGTTGATATAAGAACTGATTTAATAAGCGACTTTACTAGTTTGACTAAATTTGCTGACTGCGTTGTAGGTATATTATATCCTATATACATATATCCTGGGACAATTCACACACTGTTATCTGATCCCAAGCTAAGCAGAGCTTGTGTTATGGTAACCAGACAACTGATATACTTACTTATATATTTGTAAATACATACATATCATAGATAAATTACACCCAGACACCAGTAAAAATGATCATGCTCATCACACAACATTTGTCCTGGGCGGGAATCGAACCCACGACCTCCGGTATAGCAGTCAGGGTCACTAACCACTAGACCAACAGGCCCGTCATGGTTGGTGATCGAGGCAGTAGTCTGTTCTTACTTCCTTATACTTACTAGAATTTGTCAATATCCAAAATAAGTAACAAGTACGTTTCTTTGTAGTTATTACCTAGTAGTACATAAGCAAACGTGAAAGTATCTTAATATAAATCTTTAACAATTCCCAAAATCAGCAAATTGTTATTTTTAAATTATGCAATTGATTACTTTATTGTCCAAACACCAAACAAGTCACATAGCTCAAACTCTCATCATTCCAAACTCCATGAACTCAAGTAGACGCAACATACTAGGAGCACATAAACCACTCAATCCAACCCACGACCAAGCATTTGATCCTCCATACAAACAGGTCTTCATAAGGCAACGTACCATTAAAGCCACCGCCAACCGCACACAATTTCACCAAGCACATAAAGAAAAATAACGATAGCATAAAAACATTTTTTAAATAACCCCGAGATTTGTTCGTGCGTTAATTTTTATAGCGTCATGTACCATACGAACATACAGTTGGAACATTAGCCCATTGCAAAGTATCACCGCTTAGAGGCACCAGCCATATTGTATCAACTTTATGGTTATAACAGAGCGTAAGTCACAGAGTAAACAGCTCATGGAGTCCTTTTAAATCTTGAATGGTGCAATTAATTGTTTATGAGGGATAAATGACTACTTATGTGCATATTTGTAGCTGTTCTCAATCTTTCTAGGGACGTAATAGGTGATGCTTTAAACCCTGAAGCTTGATAACTGATTCGTTATTTGTTTTTGTTTTAAGCTAGTAAATAATCCGACTGCTAATGAAAATATATTTATACTTTTTTATCTCTGTCTAATATATTTATTTTTTAGATACCGCTTTGATTTTTAAATATATGACAGTAGTCAATTGGTACTTATTATCGACCGACAATTGTCACGTTAAGGCAAAATATGTTGTCTCTGATGTTGTTCCTTTAACATTTGTCACAATTATGAATCACTCCACTATTTGAATAATCTGTGTTCGAGTTGCACAATGAGGCTGCTTACCGATCGCCTCAGGAAGATAATTAATTATAATACATCTCTTGTGATATGATTCTGGCAGTTGAGAAAGCGGGATGGCGTGCTACATAGCGTAGAGTGCCATCTCTTTCCCACACAGCGTTCTGTCAAAGGAAATGCATTATGAATGTTTCCCACTATTGCATTAGATGATAAATAAATTACAGTTAATTGTAAATTAATGATTTCCTTTCCTATTAAAAAGATGATTAGATTAGCCGTTTCGTAAAACAAAGTTAGTTTTTAACCCCTTTTGAAGTTTAGGAAACTGATGAAATAATGATTGTTATTGAGACATTTTTCGTTTAAAATGTTAGGAGGAAGTAATTAGTAGAGGTGATTAAATAATTAATTAATCTGTCAAGTATAATTTTAGTTATCTTTGAGTCTCACGCATGGTCGAATGAATAGTTAATTAATAAGGAGTTTAACCAAAGTTGTAGTCTGTAATGGCGGCAATACATTTTGAAGACGTATGACGTTTTAAATATAAAGATGCGAATTAAATGTGTTTTCTATCATTTTATTGTACTAATTTAAAATCTGACAAATAACATTTTTCAGAATCAGTTAGATGTTGGACCATAAAATGTGTGAATGTTTGTTCCTCTTTCACTCAAAAACGAATTAACGGATTTAGACGAAACTTGGTACACAGATAATTTAAAACCAGGATTAACAAATAGGATTTTAACCCGATTTTATGTTCCTGTGGGGTAATTTTTGATTTATAGTGGGCGAGGCCGCGGGCGACTGCTAGTGAAGAATAATAAAGTTTCCTTCCTGATATATCCTCAAAACCAAAGACAACACAGATAACCGCTAAATCTTGTAAAATCTATCGTCAATTTAAGTCATTTCCAAACCCAGTGTTAATTCGAAGTGTACTAATAACTTGCATCCTTCCTTTGAAGCGCGTCTGTTACTAGTTTGCTATAATTTAATCACGATGTGTATAGCTGGTCACGGTCTTTGATGTACCACATAAATATTGGCGACACTCTGTAACTTCTATCTAGGTTAAAAGTAATATTTGTCATCGTTAAATATGTGGAGTCAGTTGGTAATGTTATAAAATTATGTAAGTTTGTTTATGCATGTACGTATGTACCGAACGGTGTGTCACCTAGCAATGGTTATACATATAATGTGATTTTTTATCTATGTGACAGGTTCAATCGTTTTTTTTATGTTGCAAGGGTAACGCGTGTACGGCTCAATTAGTCGAGTAATTATCTATTTAAGTTATTTATGTTTTTATCAACCCTGATTTAAATGATTTAAGTTAAAATCTTTATGAAAATACCATAACTGCATCAAAATACTGTTTAAAGATTAAATTAAATATGAGTAATGATGTTCATACCATAAAATGTTATTTAATCAAAATTTAACCTTGGTATTTTAGGTGTTGTTTCAGAATTGAATATTTTTTAGCGGGTGGAGTCGCTGGCAAAAGCTAGTTTTATAGAAATGTATAAGTAATGCGGAAATTCAATAATGGAGGAAAATTTTAAACGTAGATCTTCTATTTGAGGATTATAACTAAGTTTCTATGTAAAAAATACTAGAATTAAATTACTACTAAATATAAAATATTATTAGATATAAGAAATTTTAATTGTCTATTGTGTATTCGTAATCGTCAATGAAATTGACAGCTATAATGATTTAAAACTCGTAAAATCTAAGAAGAATCTTAGGTAAGGTAATTATTTAATAAGAAACAAATGTTGTATTATAAAATAAATTCCCATTATTCTGGTTTTGAGGGCCACGTAACGGGGAAGTATAGAACGTCAAATGAAACTTCTTATTTTAAATGAATCATTAATCACAAACAAATGGTAGTTATGTTTGAAAAGATGTCCCCTTAGTAGTGGCTAAGCTATGACCGCTAGTTGATCGATCACCGGTTAAGCTACGCTTTACACAGTCGGTCTATTGATGGGTGACCATTTACATTTTATACTTATGGTCACCATTATTACGTGACACGCACCTTACGTGACACGAATATTATTTATTATTGTACTACTAAAAAAACAATATTATTATATTTTAAATTCTTAGAAGTTCAGTTCATTTTTTTTTAAATTCAATATTTCAGACTTAACCTGTACTATTGTAAATCACTATTACAATGCAGTTGTGTGCTTTTGTACATGGTAATTGTTAAATATATAAATAGTTAATGTACATGGAATACGTAAGACTACATAACATAACAGAAAAGACGTAACTACATATTGTATGTACACTCTCGTCGTTTTAAATCGATGTCATCAGTATTAAATCCGTAACTTCATTAATATAATAGCCGGCACTTACCCGATACTTATCAACAAGACATCTGTATTCCAAACACACCAACAACAGTTATTGTTATTCTAAATCTGAATAAACAAAACAGTCCTTTGCATTTGAATTTAGCTTCCTCGATTTACCATTCAAGTTGCATGCGCAGAATCAACTACACAATCGGCAATCGGATAATCGTCAGCATCGATACAAAGACCGAGATATCGATCTCGATCGCTCCATTCCGATGCATCGATACGCGTTGCGAGTTGACGTTGACAAATTGCATCTAAAAGGACTTTATGGTCGACAAATTGAGGCTACTCGTATTTATTGCATGAATCTTACTGAAGGCGAATTCTGAGTCTTATCGATTTGTTTTTATCGATTCGATATCGATCTCGGTTTGACCCTCTCGTTTGTTCTGCCGATTCCCGTTCTCATTTTATTGGACTCCGTTCAATGTTTATGTCGTAAAATCCTTAGTGTGTGAAGAGATTAATGAAGCAGTTAATTTAACTGATCGGAAAGCGCAATCGGAATTGATTTCATCGATATTTAAAAGGTTTGTTAAAATTGCTGTGTAATCTAAATGATGACAGTTTGTAAAGTGTTTAGTGGTTTAGAATTAATTAATTAGCATTTTATAACTCTATACTAATATAGAGATGAAGACTTGTTTATTTGGACGCACTAATCGCGTTAACTACTGATGTGATTTACAAAATTCTTTCCGTGTTAGATAGCCCATTTAATTAGGAAGACATATTTTATAGCCTAGCTTTGTCAAAATGTTTGCTTGTAACCAGCTAGTTATATTGAACCGCTAGGCAACAACGAAGGTTTTACTTAACTGATGACACTAAAAACATTTGCCAGTGCTGCACGTTCCATGTACTGTTACCTACATTGGCCTGTTGATCTAGTTGGCCCTGGCTGCTATGGCTACTGCCGGAGGTCGTGGGATCGATTCCTACCCAGGACAAATGTTGGTGTGATGAGCACGATCATTTTATTCTGGGTCTGGGAGTAATTTATAAATACTAATATATAGAGCTGAAGAGTTTGTTTGTTTGAACGCGCTAATCTCAGGAACTACTGGTTCAAATATGAGAAATTCTTTTTGTGTTCAATAGACCGTTCATCAAGAAAGGTTTTAGGCTATATAACGTCACTTTGCAACTAATAGGAGCGAAGATACAATGTAAAATGTGGCAAAAACGGGGAACAATATTCATCTTCGAGGGCTTCCTTTCAGAAATTCCTAACTTATATCTTCTAACTACGCGGGCGAAGTCGGGGGCAGCAGCTAGTTTATCTATAATATTATGTGTGTATTTAGAAATATATAAGTATGTTTATCAGTTGTCTTGTACTCATAACATAAGTTCTGCTAAGTTTTAGCCTAGATGGCGTTGTATTAAAGTTGTGAACTATTATTATTATTCCATGGCCGCATGGTGAACAGCTCCTGTCGCCGTGTCAATGACTTCCACCGTTATATCTACTACATCTTCGACATTTTTGGCACTACTACCGTCTTATGCACAGACATGACTACTTAAGAAAATGTTAGGGTTGTCCAAAATTGTGGGATATGTATATAAAGATTTTCTTAGAGTGACTTAAAAGGAATGGAAAGTATTCCTTAGTATTGAAGTGATAGTTAGTTACTCCAAATAAATCGTGGCTGGACCTCATGAATTTGTTGTTAGGATGAAATAGACTGGTTGTATGTCGTGTCAAAATAAATACGATCCGAATCTGATTCGGTAAAAGAAAAAAAAAATAAGAAGACAAAAGGTGTAAAAGAATTGTTATTTTATATGCATTTCACATATGAACATATATTTTTGAACTATTGTAATTGTATAATAGATACATTACAAAGGCCTAAAAATCAATTTTAGAGTTAAACAAGAACAAGTCTGATGTGAAGATACTTTTTGGTTATTCAATTTCTATAAAAATAAATACATGTTCAGATTTATTTTTTGAAGTTTTCCAGATTTCTTCGAAGAAGTTGTTGCATTGCCAGCCCTAGGTCAACTAAATAGGCTTCCATACATCGCGTTAGGCGAAGCGTGCGGACATCACAGAGGCCGCTATCGCGATCAAAGCGGCCGCCGCTTTCGGCAACGTAAGAGGCGGACACACTGGATGCTGCCCCAAGTTATATATGAAGTAAATGAAAATTAATTGTCAGGAATTTCTTGCGTTATCTTTTGTTGTTCAGGCTAAAGTTAGTCTTGCAAAATGGATAGAAAGAGTAGAGTTTAAAGTAACTGTAATTTACAGTCAACAAAGACGGCACGTAGCGTACAATGAAAGTCGAAGCGGAATAAAATGGAAGCTATCACCATCACCATGTTGTAAAACTGGTTTGAAAGGGACAAAATATAACAGGGATCCTCCTTTTGGGTAAGGCGCAGAAATCACCATGATCAGCCGCGTCCTTGGGGGAAGGAAGTGGGTAGTGTAAGACTCTTACTGACTAAACCTTAACCGCCCTTTATCGTCTGTTAATTATTAAGAAGGAAGGGACATAGGGGAAAGAATGAAATATCAAGAACAATACCTTCTAAATCCATGGTAGATTTGTCTTGATCGCAATGAAAGTATCTAAGCTTGTTAAATCTTAAACATTTGTCTGCATCGATCATTAGCTGTATCAATACTCTTAGATTTTTCTTTCAGTAGGTAGTAAAATATTCATATTCATATATTTAAATAGGATAAAAAATAGTAAGATTTAAAACGTGTAACCGTAAACTTTACATTATTTAATAAAAACGACTCCCGCATTTAATCCTTGTGTCGCGGGGGATTTGACAATCGTACAATTCACATGCACAAAGACACCCAGATTCAGAACAATCATTCGTGGATCACACAAATGCTTGTCCTACGCGGGGATCGAACCCGCGACAGGTCGCGCAGAGTGGGTTTGGTGTGGTGAACTCAACCACTCGGCTATCCGTGCAGTAATATGAACATAATATGTACGAGGTATAATTGCAAAGGTGAATCTGATATTTTTACTGCGATCTTAAAGTTGGTGTCTTGCTTGTAATTTTATTACAAGATTTGAGATAGCCAGATATTACAAAAGTTAATACCTGTGTGTAGGCGTTTCATAGGGATGGTCAATTTAAAACTTCGTGTTCCAGATTATATTTACTATCTCAAAGTTCTAATGAATGTTCTGTCTTGTGAAAAATTAAATATGTACCCAAAATACGATAGCCGAGTAGTGTTATCCCCACGTAGACGAGCATTTCTGAGATCCACGAACGTCTGTTCTGAGTCTAGGTGTATTTTCGCCTGTAACTTGAATGTTGATGTCGTTTTAGTACTAGTTTTGTCCTCAGCTCTGATCGCGTAAGCGGTAGCTTATATCCTATCTTAACAGTTAATTTTGCTCTGATTGATCTAATTTCTTCAAAATGTGTGCTTGCCGGTTTTGAATTCAGGCAAACAAAGTATCATACCTTTAGGTCGGTTTTAAGTCTTTGAAAGATGTTTTCTTAAAAATAAACCTGGTTAAATGCTAAACAATAATAATGATTGAAATGTTTCTGTATATCTCAACTTATCCGTCCAGATCAGTAATCAGATAATGATGTGAATGCTCCCTTACGTCCAGATAATGACCCCGTTCCGAGATACACTTAGTTCTAGCTATTCAAGTAACATCAACCAAATGTTCGCTACATAAAAGTAAACTGCGTTCGTAATAGACCTGTTTCAAGAAGCGAGCTATCATCTATGTAACTTATGATATTGTTGTTCTAAGAAACTTCGTTGCCATCTACAATGTATTTCTACATTTCAAAGGTATAATTGCTTCTGTATTGCGGGCTTTATTAGTTTACAAGCGGCGTCCCGCGGTTTTATTTGCGTAGTTTGAAATCTAAGAGAGATATGGGCATAAGATATAGTGTATGCTAGCAGAGGAAGCTTTACGTTGGATATAATTTTACTGTGAATTCAAAAGCCACTATTTCAAAATAGGATATTCAAGCAACATACAGATATGTCAAAATTATAACACCCTTTTTGCGTCGAGGGTCGGTCTTTACGAGTAACAACCAGAATTGACTAATCATTTTATATTAGTTCGAAAAATAACGAACTAAATGGACTTTCCCTTTGAATACCCAGTCAACATCACCATCAACATTTTAAAGCTTCATATTTTTGTCTTTACAAAACCGTTACTACTAATGACACTTGTCAATAAATTAACTTAAAACAACACAATATTAAACATCAATGTATGAAACCATTATTTAATACGAAATAAAAGATGTACATACCTTGCACATGTCGACAACAATAAAAATAAATTAATTACCCATTTCCCTAATGAACGTGTAGGGTAACCATGATACTTAAATATAAAGACTTTTTTATACTTATTACTGTGACGTAATTTTTTTGCTAATTTTTATTCGGGATCGGTTACCCTCACTCTTCTGTGTGTTTCTTTTATAGTCTTCCTGTATTAGACCACTAGGTTTTCTGGTTACCTATCAGACCTCAACCTTTCTTTCCTTCAGGCAGTTCTAGTTCGAGCTAAACCACGTGGTACTTAATTTTAGCGCATCCCCGTTTTCAGCTTTCAATAATTTCAATTCAGAACACACGATTGAACAAAAAAATACTTTCCAGGATTCCCCCAAATCATGGTCGACGTTGAATGATGACTAAAATTTCGTAATTAACTTGTCCCGTTTTGCTGTTCCCACACTGATTTTCTGGCGCATGAAGTATGACACATGGCTGTTGAGAAGTGGCATTTAGATGTCTAGTACTCGCTGGATAAATAGACGAGTTAAATACTTCTCGCTATGTTACTGCTACGTAATAACACTTACACTGACTGGAATATGTTGTTTTTGTCGCTGGCTTAAAAGCCTACAGATAATGAAAATACTTAATTTTTGACCTTTTCTGTCTTCTTAATTTTGAATGTATGTCATTACTACATATGTTGACAAAATGACAATGATTGTTAACAGTGACTTCTTTTAATAATAATATTTTTGGCTGGCCTGTTAGTCTCCTGTGCTGTGTGAGGTAGTCCTGTTTGTTATAGGTTCCAGAGGACGTGGGTTCGATACCAATACAGAAAAAATGTTTGTGCATTGAGCAAAATGTACGTGTAAATCTATCATATGTTTTGTAATTTTGTACAAAAGTAGTTAAATATTATTGTTATTCATTTTCATTTAACAGAACTTTGAAAAAAAAATTACAAATTATTATTTTCAATTGTTTGTTCAATAAACAGTATTTTTTATTTAAAAGCAATTTCGATCAAGGAAGTAAAACAGGTTGAATTAGCATAAGAATTAAGAGTGCATGGTTTTGAATAATCATTAATTCATTGCGAGTACTGCATAATACAATTTAACATACATGTGCATATCATGTGCGCGCTGTCACGAGCCGATGTGTCATTCGCGAATGATTCATACATCATACAAACATACATCATAGAATGTATAAAGAAGAGTTAGAACAAAGAACACAAACCTCTTTTGTTTTAAAAAGTGAAAACAAAGAGATTTCGAGGATACTATAAATGGATCGTAATTATATGCAAGTTAAAAAACTTACCTATAGATTACAAATTGCAAATTGTGTTCGTGTTATAATTAAATTCATTGTTTATCGATTTGTACGTTGTATTTTTTATTATTAATTAAATTCATTAAGCGCAAGTGTATAATGAACATGTGTATTTAATGTATTTTGAAAAATTCATTTTCGAAACATACATAATAGTTTTTTTTTTATCAACATAACATGCAACTTACTTAAATTAAAAACTACTGAGCCAAAGATGAAATTGGATTGATGAGGTTGAGTCCGAAATTAGTCGGGCTATCTTGACAAAAAGAAAAGACTGAAAACTTAAGACCAAGGGACATTCCCTTGGTGAACACGGGAAGTCACGTTAGCACACTGCGGGTTAGCGATTCCATACTCCAATATTTCAAATCCAGGTTTCGCGATGTTTACCTTCATTGTTTGGCAGTGTTGTCTTGGGAAAGTAAAGAAAATACATATAAAGCTCAAGAATATATAGTGTGTAATATATTATATAGGCAAAGTACCTTATATACTCAATATAAGGTACTTTGCCTACACTAGTTTAGAACCCGTTTCCGATCGAAAGTATATACCTACTCGTAGCATAGTTATTTCTTTATTCTATTTGCGTTAAGACGAATCATAATTTTCAATAACTCTCACTGCAGGGCAAATTAGGTTAGTTTAGCTATGGTCAGTCAGAGGCCAGTTATGGGCGAAAGATCGGGTTCAAGTAAAACAAAATTACAAAGCAAGAGTAAAACAGTTGTAGCAGACATAACGGTTTCATGTAAGTTAAGATACAGTTGTAAGATGCTGGCCCCATAAGGTAGCTTAAAGAAAAGTATGGAGGCTTTACAAAAGCAGTCAACACTACGCGTTAAACAAAAACAGCTGACAAATACTTGCAATACCTTAAAATATCTAAAGCTATCATTCATCTTAACAGCATGAAGGTACTTCATACGGATTCCATCCAATATTCAAGAGATATTATAATTATTTTTTTACATATATCGATGGTACATAAATATTCTTACGTTATAAGGTAACTTGGTGAGTAGATGTTGCCATAGAGAGTTAGGTAAAAAGTGGGGAGGTGTCACACGGTTAGGAGATCAAAAATAAATAAACTTGTAGTAATTTGTAGTACATATTTCAAGGAACACTTGACAGTGAGTCATGGATAGTTTGTCAACAGAAACAGAAAGTATCTATAGTTCTGTGCTTTGCATTATTTTTTGCAAAGAGTAAAGAACTATTTTGCAATCGCAAAAAATATTCTAATTAATAATTAATCTATTGTGTAAATTCCATGCTCGATCATCGTATCTGGGGTCCTATGAATGCGTCTAGAATTTAAACAAAAGCCTCCCATCATGACATGTTCAAAGCTTTCTTCTCCTCTGATGATCATTTAAGTGCAATCAATTTTGTCCAAACAAACAATAGCGAGCCACAGTTTGACTACCCCTGGGCCCCAATTCCGCTATTTACAATGGCCGATGAATGAATGAAAATTGGCTTAAAATTATTTTTTTTGTATTTTTTCCTGCAAAATAATTGGAAATTCAGTACGGAACGGTACACCCAAGGTCAATACAATTAACTTCCAATTATTGTAGTGGCAAAATGTTTAAGAGAATAGGAATAATTTCAAATTTAATCCAATTGCTATTCATTCATCGGCCATTGTAAAATAGCAGAATCGGAGCCCTGGTCTAGACCATAGCCCCATTAGTTTGATCTATCCATGCCATTCTTTGTGGATATGTTCCGAAGCGTAACACGTGTTGTAATAGTCGGCTGTAAATATGATCTACGATGCTTTGATCTTCAGGCTCTTTGTGTTGTCTACTGGTTAGTGACGTCATCGATTGATTCGTAGCTTCTGTATTGGCTTTTGACGTTTCTTATGTTTTGATGCCTTTTAATATTGTAATTGTGTCAATTAAAGTAAAAACCGGTTAAGTTTGAGTCGGATAAGCGTATGAAGAGTCAGGGTTTATAAAAACGGCGAAATGTGTTTTTGTTGTCTTTGCTCTTTTTAATATTTATTTTATTCTGGTTTTAGTGTTTGTTTTTATACCGACAACAGAAATTTACCACCTGTAAAAAGTATCAAGTCATTCTTTCAAGGTTTTTGATATATAATGAGAGACGGACATTCAAACAGTTAAGTTTTAGAATAAACTGGACACTGTTAGGCACATAACTCTAAAAATGATAGGAGTAGTTTGAAATAAGATTTGATTTGATTTGTAGTTGCTATACTGCTGTATACATTTTCAGCCTTTTTTAAATTTCCCATCTTTTTTCACAATATACGTGTTACAAATATACTTGTAAAATCAATTACGCATAATTCACAGCCTACACAAGAATTATGGATATAATGACAAATGACTTTATCATGTGGTTAATGCGGTTAGTACCCAACAGTGGTAGGTGTGACTAATATTTATTAATCTTCATACAAAGGCTTAGGATTTGCATATAACCGACAGCTTCGCATCAGGAAGTCTAAATAAAGGCACCGTGAAGACATCACTAATACCTACAATGATTTTATGAATAAAGAGTTCCTATGTTGTAAGGAAATACAAAGCTAAGTCAATAAGGACAAAGGCTAAGGACATGGCTAAGTTATTTGATTGATTGAAACTACTGGCTGTTGCCTGCGAGCTCTCTATTATGCTAAAAAATCCGAGGGAGGCATAAAATTGAGATAAAACCTATTCTATGTGTTAATCCTGAATATAAACTATCTGTGTACCAAGTTTCGTCTAAATAAGTTCATAGGAACTTTCGCATTTATAATATTAGTAGGACAAAGCTTGACTATTTGATGAAAATCGCTAACTCCAGTAATTTTCTTGATCCATAATGATTGTGCTATAGTTATTGCTGTAGTCTAAAATATTACTCAAAAGTTTTCTCAAAACATATCCTAAAAAGGGAAGTTTGAGTACCTAATGATCACCATGCTAGCTCACTGCAGGCGATTTCAGTTTCCAATATTTCGAACCCAGGTTTTCTCACCATAATTTCCTTCACCGAATGTGGCTGTCATAGTACATAAAGTATTGACAACGCTGCATAGGAACTTGACTGCATTTGGGATCGAACCTGCAACTACATGCATACAACCGTAAGGCGAGCGAACGCATTGTATAATGATCTTTAATTAAATTAACCGGATTATTACAAAGCTAGTGTTTATCTATAAATACCGATGACTTGTTAATTTCATACGCTGTAATTTATTAAAACTTAATCATTTATTATAATTAAAATGACGAAGTATCTGATGTCATAGGTCCAATGCAATTTCAATAAAACGCCATTAAATTTTAATTGATAGTTAAATCGTGCACAGTTTAACTGTTGTTATTTTAGTTAACACAAAAGCTTCGATTATTAGTCTTCAGTTAAATTGGTTTCGGCGCCGAACTGGTTTTAAATTATTTAAGGATTATTAATATGTCATCGTTCGTAACGTATGCGAGTGTTTTGTTGAAATGTTATTGTCTTTGCACGACTTTTGTCTATTTCAGGAATTAAGGCAAGGCAAAGGTCCTTTGACTTCGCCGAACACAAAAAAAAATATGTTGTGTTCCATTGACAAATGTTGAAGGGAGACCTTTGTAATAAAACTTAGAATCCAAATATTAGAAATAAAAGTATCTTTGATTCTTTTGTCGGAAGTTTCACAAACATTCAAGCCCAAAGCCAAACATGCACAATGACACCAACAATAAGAACAAGCGTTAATACATAAAAAAATGCTTATCCTAGGCCGGGATCGAACTCTCGACATGTCATATACCGTAGGATTGTCGTAAGGTCCTGTCCCTCTCACTTCATCATGCAGGCAGACCTTAATCGACGGCAATATAATAGTTACTGGCCCATGGTCAAATATATTTATGTGTATTCTTGGTAAACCAAAAGCATAATAATTGAATAGACTAATAAACATGTCAAGTGTTATTATTGATCATTGATAATTAATGTAATTGCATTTGATTCGATGGAAAACGTTAAACTGAACTCTATTGTGCCACACACGGTTATATAAACGTGGTAGGTATTGGACGTCATGTGAGGAATGAGCATTAGGTTCCGTAGATTTTGTCGTACTATATTTTCTAAGGAACCAACCTAAAAAGAGATTTGAATGAATGCGTTTCAAGGGTTTCTCAAACATTTTAAGCTAGTTTGGATCAAGGAGCCTAAAGAAAACGTCACAATGTGTGATAAGAAAACAAAAAAAATAAAAACAATATTTGGTACAGGTCGGTCATCACCGCAAACCTACTTAGCATGGCGTGTGGCGGATTCGATCGCCGTCTATCAAGCATCTGAGTAATTCACGAATGGAAGTTTTGAGTCTAATTCCACGATAAAACTGATTTTTTTTAAAAAGACTTCCCCTTTTAAAAATAAATGAATTACTTTTTAACCTTTACAAGCTTGCAATATCTAGTTCAACTTCGTTCTGGTTAACTCATTAAATCTCATAAAAGCGTAGTTTATAATATACTTAATATGTTCCAATACGTATCTATTTACAACTGCGTAAACGGTTTAACCCTAAAAGGCGGAACACTAAACCGCTCGGCTATCGATTCCTAAAATCGAATAACACATGAATTAGCCGTGATGCATGTCTAAGTCGATTACACCGTCCTTAACGAAGCTAGAGGCGCTTCGTATAACAACATCTATTCGATTACGAATAAATCGATATCGATACCGCAGCTTAATTAACTGGCCGCGGGAATTTATTTTTTATTTAAAAATATTTGAAGCACTCGTTTGAATTCGGAGTTTAAAAAGAATGTGTGTTCTTTGTTTAAAGATTTAATTTTGCCGCCTGTATTTTTATTGTTTTTTTTATTACACGTTGACGTTATTAGTAGCCAGTATGTTTTCTTCTTTAAGTGTCATTAAATTGTTTGAAAATCAAATAACATATTACCTTAGATTTTATTAGACATACATACGGTGTATAAATAAACCCCCTGAACATCTAAAATACGCTATCATCGTAAAACCTTTTTAGTGTTTTTAAACTGTGTCGAAACCCAAGTTTTACTACCATTTTACTACATTAATTGGTTTCACGATTAACTACTAACATTGAAGTTAACTATAACCATAACCTTAAACAATTTACCCGACTAAATGGAACACATTATTCTTTGTTTATTCTCAGAACATTCTTGATGGATTTATTTATTTCCAACGAATTATAGTGACGTCCATTAATTTAAAAATATAGCTACCGTACACATTATTAAAATAGCGTCGTTTATAAGAAAATTTAAAATAGTTTTTAGTGAAAATAAAAATGGGAATATAGTAACGCGCAGGACACTAATGGGTAACAATTCGTTTTCGGGGGAAATGACACAATAAACATCACGAACGCGTTCCGAAAATATCCAGAATTCGAGTTTACGTCGGCAACACCGTCGTTATTTCTCTGGGGAAATATGCCGAGTGTTGCCACACCCTGGGTGGCGGCAGACCATCGGTAATTTATTAACAGGTTAAATTTCTAATTAAACCCCGCCCATGTTTTAATATCTACGTATGGTTCGTTGGATAATATTTCGCTTTATTATGTCTGGTAGTGTCAGAATGGGTGGCTTATGGCCGCCATAACCGGCGCCGGATCCCGCCATGCCTCGGCATTGTCTAGCAGGTGCTTCAGCCATTTCATTAAGTTACATTGTGTTGAACAATCCTTGTTTACCGATCAGATGTGTCGACAATGCCCTCAGTCTGTAATTATGCAAAATAACAATACATAAATAAAGAATATAATGAGCTAACTTTTTAAAACCAGTTACAATGTGCACAAAATTAATTGAAAAATACCAACTCATTTTTTAAGTAGGCCGTTTAACGTTTGCCTTTGCGCAGGAAGTCGTTATTTAAAACAAACTTGGCATTCTTATTGCATTATGGGTATAAATAACATAATTATTTACGAGTATAATTTGGCGTGTTATTTTTGTGTTGTCAGTACTTATAGTGTGTGCATACGTACGATGTGTTATCGACACACTTATCTGGCTTAGTGTGTAATTACCTTAAGAGTAGGTTATTGTAGTCGGCCCGCGCGGAGCTTCTCAGTAATGTACAACTCTCGCGGACAGATGTTCCTAAACTTAAATCTTTGTTATAATTTAGAGGTGTTTATTCAATAAGCTTTAGTTTCGTGATTGATTAGTTTGCTTTTGAAAATTATACATTTAGTAATTGGATCTTTTTTAAGTATGGAAGTTGCATATTCTACGTAAATTGATTTAAGAAATGCTAATTGTAGCTACGCACACAGATACAATCATGGTGAATTACTCGTAAATATGGTAGTTTTTTAATTTGCCTTCTGCGTGTGTGTTGGATAAAAAAGGACACTTATATTATTTTAAGAAACCGAATCCCCTTGAAGTCGACGCGAGTCATATTTACTTTCGTCCAAAATAAATATTACATTTTCACTATCTATGGATTTCTCGCCCTTTGCAGCTAGCCCACTAATCAACAAAGTACGTTCACTCCCCAGAGGTTAAACTTTGACAAA
The DNA here is from genome assembly GCF_003590095.1 of Trichoplusia ni. Taxonomy (NCBI): domain Eukaryota; kingdom Metazoa; phylum Arthropoda; class Insecta; order Lepidoptera; family Noctuidae; genus Trichoplusia; species Trichoplusia ni. The sequence goes on from NC_039487.1 coordinate 10,227,413, forward strand.
CGCCGACACCGTCAAACACTCGAACAGTTAGAGAAACGAACACGCGATCATTATTCAGTTATTTTTATATGGATAACTGGCTATAACTGGATAGTTATGTAATCATGTCAAATTACTATAAACATTATAGTTACGTGTTTATTATTAGGCTACTAACACAGAGCTTTGAGGAAAATAGACTAGATCACTTACTCAAGGTACTTACACCTCTATTATTATTGCGAAAGCGAGACAGCGCTCTATGAGATGTAGACTGCTGTCTTACTTCCACAAAGGCAATAGTTCTGTTTTGTTAGCTTATATAGTTTAGGGATACAGTCTACTGCCAACGCTGTGTGTGAGAAAGATGCTACTCTTCCCAATGTATGGTGCTGTCACGCTTTCACAGCCATAATATTTAATTTCTTCTTCTCAGCCAGAGCTCTCAGGAAGCGGTGAAGGGAAGGCGATACCGGGTGCTGTCTATATAATTCTTTGACGTACAAAAAATATATGTACTTTGTAACCTTACTTGAATCAAAATGGATTTTCATTTTAATTTGATTTTTAATAATATTTAGGACGGTGGTAGACCCACTTATTCTCATTTTCCGCTTCTAACTTATTCTATCTATTCCATAATTAGTTCTATGGTTTCTTGGCTACTCAGGTACAATGTAAGCGTTAGTTTTCTACAAATAAATAAATCGTTACAATGAAGTAAGGGCAAGAGTTAGACTATTTGTGTTAAGTATTGTAAATTACGCTCAAATCGTGATAGGTAAAAAGTTCAATTGAGTGAAACTGTTTCTACGGAACGAAGCCAATTGACGGTAGTTTTATTGTTCGTGATAAAGATAAACACGACAAGAACTGTTTTTGAGGGATCACATTACTTTGAGATTGAAGAAATCCGGTCAAATGCCAGTAGGGTTAGCGACAGTCATGGTCAGGAAAAATCGGTTTGGTGACTAATGAGCTGGTCCACCCTCAGATTTATTAGGCTTACCAATATATTACTAGCCGTAACGACAATTGCTTATTCTTACAATTTGCTGATAAAGCGCTAAGAGAAATTCATCAACTGTGAAAGTGTTGTCTGTCTAGGAATCACGGTTATTGGTGACGGACAGTGGACCCGTAATAATATCCTAAAACACGTCTCCCTTTCCTACTTAGTTACCTAATAACGATAAACTTCTTCCATTTTGACATGCTTTTGAGCTATGACTGCATTCAGTTATAACTACTTTTTATTATACGTTAGAAGCTACGAACAACCGGTTTACATCTGTTTGTTTTAAATATTAGAAGCACGCAGAATGTAAGAGATTTTAAACTGTAAAAACCACCTATTGTACTGCATTCTTACAAATAAATGCTTCACCCCTTTCTGCAATTCACAAACTATTATAGGGGTAAATATTTGAAAATTTTGTTGTAGGGACAGTTTGGACTTACAATAACTTTGAACTCAAGCCATTCCGATTAAGATCACAAACTATAATTTGTTACCTTTGACAGAACATACTAATCCAATGCCAACACCCAGTTAAGATTGATTTACTTCTAAACGATACCTACGCATTTGTTAGAATAAAGTAACAGCTGGCTCACAAAACACTACATGAGTTAAACATTACGAAAGCTCACCATAAGCTTTATGTTAATAAATAAGGTTTATTCCACACTGGACTAGTCAAATTAGAGACAATAGTGGTTGTAAATTTCGGATTAAACATAAATCTTGTTTCGTAAGATTTTAAGCATCTTTGTACACAACGCAACAACAATATCCGAGTCTCGGCGACTTTGCTCACAAGTCCCAACTGCATATTATATTGCATTATTTACCGGTAGTTGCGTTACTTTTACCATCGGGTATTGAAGACTTGTGGTGTCTAGTTTATTTGCATCCTACTAGGTAAACAAATGTGATAGTCGTATAGACTCATACGATTTTTGTATCTGAAGAAACATAAAAAGGAAATCAAAAATTCCAATTTAACTTTCAAAAGATGTATTATTTAAAGTGAAACAATAAAGTGTCAACTTTTTGTAGACATTTGCGTCGCTTTCTGTGTCGTACTGTGAACGTAGCTTAACGATTGATATCGAAAGGTTAGGGAGCGTGTCAGATGGCGGATTTATGTTGTGTTGCGATACCTGCGTGGGATGTGACGATTGTTGGAGTGTGGACTTGTTGGCGGCGGTGTTCGGTGTTGCCATAGCGTTGTGTTTAAAAAAATAATGAAAATTTGCTTTGGGAATAGTGTTTTTAGTCTTCTTTAAAGGTACTTGACATGTGTTTTTGGTCTGTACCAGTTACCGTTACATGCTGATAACACTGTCAGTAGGACATTAATTAATGAATGAGTTCTGTTTTAGCGTGAAACTTGTGTTGTATGTAACCTACCTATTACCAAAATATGTTTCTTAGATTTTAACCTACAATATGTGTCAAGCATTTCATTAAATAAAGCAACAAAACCATTACAGATCTTATGTAGAATAAAAAAAAAACATTTTTTATCTACCCAGAAAATTACTTGGCAACTCACAATTTACTAATCTGGCAATACCAGATTGTAGAGTGGGACACAGATTGAATGTCGGTTGTAGGTGGCATGTAACTATTCAGCTGATCATGGCGGATGGGCGTCTAGTAAGAGGTGACAATTGACACGAAGAGACATTTACATGTTTAATTAATACTTGCCACTGGTAAACAGCTAGCAGGTAATTAGTTAGTAAACTAGTTCCGTATTTGTAGACACCTTGTCTTTGGGGCTGTCGTTTGATTTCTAATATTTTAATCGTTGAATCTTCGTCTATTTTTTTGCCTGATTTTTTTTTTTCGGAAAGTCTTCACATTTTGCCGAGACTGCGTTCTAGTTGCAAAAGAGTCTTCAACATTTTTTAATCAAGTCAAAAGGTAAAAACAGGCATTTTTGTAACCAGATGGAATAGTTTTGGGGTTTCTGTTCCCGCTAAATGACTAAAGTGTTAAAGTTAACTGTAAAGAAACTAAAATCAAGTCATTCATTCAAATAAGGTTACTAAACTCAAAGCTGCAATTTTTAAATGTCAAGTTACATTTGACAACGTCCAAATTTGACCATCTTTTCGGTTTTGCGAGTGCTCTTGTTATGGGAAAAGACACGTTGTAAAAAGCTAACCAACAGCACCCTATCTTGCTGGTAGCTAGAGGGGATCCAAAGAAGCAAATACTAAAATAATTCCAGACAATACTGAAATCATTCAGGCAAGTGCAGTCGCAGTCACAAATAATGCTAACACGTCCATGTTACCACATTATGAAGATCGTAATAATATAATAGTGTTCCCACGAAATGTACAATTTACCCGGGACATAAACAGTTGATGGGCGCGTAAAGTACCGAGACCTATGCGTGGTTTGTATGCTAATACAAACTGTAGGAAAACATGCTTTTTATTAGGTTTCTAGCTGTTTATTCTATTCCCGTTATTGTTGCATACAGCTGCGCTTTTAATAGAAATAATATTAACCATTTAAATCTCTTATAACAATTGTTATTAAAAATAAAGTTACAGCTAAGACAGTTTTCTATGTTCTACTAGCTTTTCATATAAACGTGGCATACGGTTTAGAATGAAAACCGAATAAAACTCCTAATGGATTGAGTATTTGACTTATCTGTATCAAATAAAAATCGGACTCATATAATATCCAGTAGCACGTAATTTTATTAAAAGGGAAATGCCAATGATCGCACCCAAACTTCTCTACACTACAGCTCCTAGGATATTAAAAAAAATGCCAATCATAGTAAGCTACCATTGAGCAGTTTTTAAATGTTAACCAGCATAACTTCATTAAACTTCATTAAATTAGTGGCAGTAATTTACATCAGTAATAACTTGAAGTGTCCACTTCTATCTTTTATCCGTAGCGCGCAATATAAAGAAATAAAGGGTAGAGTTTCCTTAAGACAAACTGTCTCCATCGACTATACCTCACAAGTAACACGGCAATGGTTAAACAATATTGCAGTCAATGTGGAGACCATCCCAAGTTATGGATAAACACCGAAATCGCTTCAGCATGATGCTATCGAGAACACGACTTACATGGCCAGGGCTAAATAACCAGTACTATTGGTCGGATGTTAACTATACCGATGGATGAGAACTAATAGTTAATACTGTGAAGTGTGTGGATCTATAAGACTTTGGAGAGGGTCCAGCTGTGGACGGCAATGGGCTTATGATAAATACGAAGTCTGTATGCTCAATGAATAATTTCTATAATTATTTGTTTATTAAAAAAAAATACCGACTCTCGCATTGAGAAAATTACCTAATCCATGTGTCGCGCGTTTCACAAACATTCAAGTCACATGTACAAAGACACCCAGACTCGGGTCAAGCATTCATACATCATCACACAAATACTTGTCGGGCGTGACAGTGAGTTTGACGTGTTTACCTCAACTACTAAGCTTAAAACGGAAAAGAGATTTCATAGAAGGACTTGAAACAGTTTTTGCCTAACCTTGATAGCACAGACTATAAAATTGGAGGATTCATTATCATGGTGCTATTGTAACATAGAAACACATAATTGTTCCTAGTCTTTGAGTTACAGATTGTCGAACATTCAAACGTAACAGCTTATAAAAGTGGTGTTTAGTTTTTTTCTCCTCGTATAGACACCAAACAAGGCTATAACGATTGAAACAAATCTAAATTGATAATAAGTATTGCAGTGGTTTAATAATTGCTCGGTGCTCGTAATTGCTTGTCGATAGTAAAAAATAATGAACTGTTAATCACAGTTTATGGCGATAATTATTGTTCTTAAGTGAATTTTTGTTACTAATTAAATATTTATGTTACTCGGCTTTGCTTGCTAATTGGATGCTTACATTAGCGTTGTAAAAACTTGTATTTTTAATTCGGTTACCGAATTTAGTTACTACGTGCGTGTTGTGTTAAGATAAGTCAGGTTATTTGGTGTTGGTGTTTTTTTCTGTTGAATGATATCGGGTAAATTGTATAGCTTTTGCCTGCTTTGGTTGTAGGCTTTATGAACAAAAAATTACGACTATGTTTTGGAAAATGGACTGAAATATTTGAATTTTAGGCATGTATAGGTTTTTAAAGATGAGTAATTTATTATTAAGTTCCATGTATACGATGTACAGGCATGATTGATCGATTGATAGTATAGATAGGCTTAATAATGTTGATAATTATGTTGCTTATAAAGATAAAAACTCGAGTCAATTTCTGAACCTCTTTTATCCAGTAACGATCTACCGCTGTTCTAGAAAATGGGTTTGAAGAATCCTCATTCTCATAAGAAAATCAGTGTCTATCTGTTTCCATCAACTCCTGTATGTTAATCCTCCTATAAACTATCTGTGTACCAAATTCCTTTCAAATCCGTTTAGTAGTTTGTGCGTCAAAGAGTAGCAAACATTCCATACAAACTTCTCATTTATAATATTAGTAGGATAATCCTTAAGACACAAGCAGTAGGGGATCTGGTCTTCACACGATCTCCCAGTGGCTCTAACGAGAGGCTATTGAGCTTTCGTCACAAAATTGTGGGGTAACGTGCGTCGTGAGCAATCGTGACCACTAAACTTAATGCTAACACGCCTTCGTTAAACGCCATACGTACGGGGCGTGTCTCGTGAAAATACTTGATTAGACTAACGTAGAGTTGTATGGGGTTTTGACCTTTCACGCGTTTTCGAGATCGTCCTATTGTAGATGACTTACGAAAGTTATTGATTCAATATGATGTGACAGTTCGTTGTTGCAGCTTTGCAAAAAATGTTATAGAAGATTACCAAGATTTAAAATCAAAATCAAAATGTTTTTATTTCTAGTAGGTCTTAAATAGTCGGTTAAGAAACTGTATTATGCCATATTAATGACTGTTAATAAGAATAAATATCTACATTATGGAAAAGTAAAAAAAATTGGGTATTGAAAATATTTTTTGGAAGATCAATTGTGACCATAAATAATTTATGGAAATATTATAAATTTTAGGATGTATTACGTATTAGTAGTTTATGAAAAGTGAGATACCTACTTACTCATTTTCGAGTTCAGCGTAAAAATATAGAAACACCTATTATTAAAGTTTATGGGCTTGTTTTCATGTGTTACACCTATAATGAAATACCTAGAATGCAACATACAACTGCCCATCAATCACGTCACCCCACAATCTAACTGAACCAATAAATTAGTGCAATTATATTATAATTATAAATTCACAATTAACTTTTCCTCATAAAACTTTACTCGTTAACACATTCCCTTTTAATTTAGAGTAACTCAACACCTGTTCAGCATTACACTCCTTGAAGCTTCGAACACTTGGTTCAAGGTAAATTCTTAATTTCTAGGAAATTTAAATGAGGGGAAATCGGAGTGAAGTTATAAGGCAGGGGTATGTCGGATTCGCACACAACAGTTCCGTATACACATTGAACATATTGTCGAGCAGTCTGAAGCAAATATGTACAGAAGATAGAAAAACTACGAAACGCTAAAACAGTCAAATATCAGAGCGCATTCTTGTATAACAATGTTAAAATAAATGAGAAATTGTCCCATTTCTTGTCTTGCCACTCGCGAATAAATAAACAAAGCAAAGAAAGGAGAGTCGTCTTTTGTTATTTCGTTAGAATCTTTTAGTAATACACAAATATGTATATTTGTTTATTAAGTTTTACTTGGTGCTTATCGACGAACGGATCACCTAGGTCAGTGCATGAAGAATTGAAAAGCATTGACATGCACTGAGACCAAAAAGCGCATGATGTAGCTCGGCGGTATCATTTTAGTCAGTAAGAGTCTGACACTCCTGCTTCCTTCTCAAAAATACGTACCGTTTTGCTATCAGCTTAACAGATACAGAACCCACATAACGAATTCCCATTGCATAGATTCTTTCACGTAGTTTTACACTTCGTTTTACTGCCCATACGTCATGACGCACCGCATCGTAATAAATATCGAAAACAATTTCGCTGCTCATTATAAAGCACACCTGACTGTCTGTCCGTCTGTATGCGATTTTAAATTGCAAAATTGCTTAATTTTTATGTGCTTGCGTATTTATAGGTATTTTAAGGTGAAATTTTACGTGTCATGGGAAAATAGGGTGCAGATGTTTTACTTTGCACCTTGTAAGTTGTGTGTGCGTAGGCATAATGGTAGGTTTTACTTTTATATGACTACACGGACTCTTGATTGCACGGATAGCCGAGTCGGTCAGGTCACCATGCCGAACCGACTGAGCGTGATGTGTCGCTGGTGGTTCGATCGCCGCGTAAGACAAGCATTTATTTTTGTGATCCACGAATACTTGTCCTGAGTCTGAGTATCTTTGTGTATGAGATTTGAATGTTTCTGAAACCAAATTCCTTAGTGCATGAGTTTTTTTTATTGTGTCCAGCACCGTCAAGTAAACCTCCCAAGATACAAAAAAAAAAATATAACTTTTAACAAACATTTTATAATCCCGGTGAAACGGTCCAAGTCAGCATCCAGGCTAACTGCGTAGCAGATCATACAATATCAAATACAAATAATATTGTTTTGACGACAAAAACATACAATCGACTTCACATAAAAAAGTCATAGGCCAAACTGTAAGAAACTTTTATGAGACCAAATGACTGCCATTAACGAAAAAAAAACTGCAAAATTGAATCATCCAGCACTATGACAAACATGAAAAACAGTTAAATTGAGAACTTCATCCTTTTTTAAGTCGGTTCCAAAAACTAAATAAAATCAGTAAAAAAATTGCTATAAGTTGCAGACAAATCCCGGCGTCGACACTAGTCTGAACAACGCGATGTAATTCCAATTGCGCACGAGTGGCATAGCTCCGCAGTAATTTATAACAATTAAGCAATACCCAGCACTAATCAGTTCCATTATTTATTTGAAGGGTTATCAGAAACTCTTGGGAAAAGCTGTGAGACCGATGAAATGGTTTATTGTCTAATAATAGTTTGTGAGTGCGTTTGTTTGTATGTATGTAACCACTTTACGGTTTGGTGAGGAGTAAACTGACTAAAATTACACAATAACGTCGTAAGTAGGGAATTGTTTTTTGTAGTTATTACCAGTATCCCGGCAGGCAAAGCCGCAGGATAAAGCCAGTATTAGGATAAAAAGGTTAGGACATAATAAGAGATTTTATTGTCATTTGGATCAGATTGCTTAACATGTTGCTTTGTAGGCAATAGCGATTAAAATACTCTTGTTTGTATGATAAAATAACTGAAAGAAAAAGTATATATACTTCTCGCAATTTAATTAATTGTATAAACCGAAATAAATTAGGATGGAAAATTATTTATAGCGTAATAAAACGTTTTGCTAGCGATAAATACATGTAATACATAAACGTCGGAGACCTTCTAAAACATTTTAAATCTTCAAAGTTACTAAAGAAATATATTCTCAGTTTAGCCTACGCATTTTAAACTAAGCTTCTAATAACAGAAATCCGACAGTAACTCTCCTCCAGTAAATCATCAGGTTATGATAATGTACAGCTTTAACCGTAAAATTACAGTTTAAATCACCGACGTGGCCAAATCGACGATTTAGAACTGCCGAGTGTTGTGATACGATGTAAAATAGCCTTCATGTATAATTCATGCAGCAAATGGGAAGAGGTGGGCCAGTGTAATCAAACCACACTCTAACGGTTAACCAGACCAGCTAATTAATAAAAAAAGATCGTAATAATAAACGTCCCACGCAAAACCTGAAATATCTCGATCCAACGATTTCTATTCGTTATTTATAGACGGACTTCGGAAAGGTTAAGCTTGTTATTTTTAAAGAGTCCACAAAAGAAAAACTGCTTTATGAGTGCGCTTGTTAATAGCGCAAAAACTATCGCGGCGACAACTTTAATCTTAGTTTTTAACTCGCTTAAATATCGGCCGAGGTGCGTCTGGCATCCTAGGGAGAGCAGGGCTGCATCGAGACCGCGCAGTATGGTGCCCGCGCCAGCAGCGCCTGCAGTTTTTACATCAATGTAAACTAGGTAACTCTAAATATAGTATGTTTAAATGACAATGGTATTCTCAGACCTTCGGAATAGTAACATATCCTCGACATTGTTGCACCTAATAGCTTGGCGTTCCTGTGGTTCCAGTCTAAGTCAGTGCGGTTACTTGCTGGTCAACTAAAATGTAGTTCTCGTTGGGAAATAAATACCTTCGAGAGTATAACAATGCGAATGACAAGTTAATAGCTGCAATATGCAGTAATATTTCCTTAAACCTTACGAGTGCAACAAAGTTCATTATTAAGTTTTTGCGTTATCACGAGTCCAGCCCTGTGCGCGGAATGTTGGTCGCTATCCTAAAAATGCAAGAGCATTGCCACCACTAGCGGACAGGCCGGCAACATCTACTGATTTTATGGACTCTAATTACACGATAAAATTGAATGAGGCCCAGCAACGTCGGCAGAAAAGGTGTGAGAGCTGCTAATTGCGTATCAAGTGGACATGAAAACACCAATAACGTTACAACTAGTCGGAGACACGCCAAACACATTAATACTTTTTACAAAATAAAATGATTAATTTTTATTGTCTTAATTGTGGACTTGAATGCCACCCTGTACTTATTTTTATGAGTTTGTACGATCAATTAGTGGAAGTTCGGTACCAATTACGTACGCATGAGATTAATGAATGAGTGTAATGTGTCGTTACTTAGCTGGCTTTCTCTTCATTCGTTTTAAAGTATGCTGGTTTGTTAAAATAGTTTCGTGTGGAATGTTTAGTATAGCACGGCCGGGACTGGTTTTAATGAAGACGCGCCCGATAAGTGTTACACTAAAGACATTATGTGTTGGATCGACAGCCTGTAGAACTTGTATTTTGATAAACATCTGCCTTCTTGCTTAAGTGCTAAAATGGAAGATTTACAACAACCACAACCTGTTAAATGTAATATTTATCAAAGCCCGGCTGTTGGTGTGACGGCTAACATAAATTAGACTTGTCTGTAATGGAGAACATTTCCCTCATCGTAATTTATCTAGGCAAAAATGTATGATGGTCACCCTAAATTCTTTAGTTGACCATTTCCTTTGTGATACATACTCAGTCGAATACCTAAGTTTCCTGTTTCTGTTAAAGTGTCTTACTCATATTTACTCCAGAAATAACAAACAAAAACAAATAAACTGATTGATGAATACTTAATTTTGGTGTTTCGACGTCATCCCGGTGTGAACTGATTTTTTTAGCAAGGAAATACGATTTATCATCTTTAAAAATATGTTTAATAATGTATGATCGTCCTGTAAATTTTCCTCTGACGACAATAACCTTTAACCATTTACATATAAGGAAGGTTTCCGCATCGATCACCTTGCTTGCTATTTGACAAATCCAGGTGTATTATAATTTTTACTCTGGGTTTCATGTAACAAGAACTGACTGAGATGAAGACTGGACTAGAACAGTAAAAGTCACGGGAAAGATAAATTCACTGTAATTTAATCAATTCATTTTTGCAAAAAATGGGATTGGGAAAAATGTGTATGCCATCCATTTAAACCAATTAAAAAAAAAGGTCTGTAAATAAAGCATTTCAAATAGTCCAGAGTCTCTGTACCATACGATCTTAATTGGTACAACTATCACACAGAGTAAGAGTAATGAAGTAATTGCGTCAATTGTCACGGCCATCAAATTTAATGTGACGGCGCTGCGCCTGCGCCGGCGTCTCGAGGAACCGGAAACGACGTCCTTTCAAACGAACGAGATCGTGAGAATGTTTGAATTTAGAATGTTTTAGTTGTTTTTCTCGACGTGTGCGGTTAATTATGATAAGTGGGAGATCCGAGCGTTTTGTGTTCTTTGTTCTAAATTTGAGTTTAAAGGTTAAAGCTTGTGATCTTTTTTAAATATAGTGTTCGGAATTACAGTGACGGGGTGATGAAATATTTTAACTTTCAATTTAAATGAAGAGTGACAATCTGTACGGGAAATTAGTATAAAATGTTCAGTTATTTAGACATAAGAGAATGATGTACAACATTAAAAAGAAAAGTTCACAATTTAAGTCAACTTGAAACAAACTTAGCTTATATTGACAGCACTTAAACTGTTAGATATTTACTCAAAAATCGAATATATCCCTCGATCCTAATATTTATAACCAAGCATCAATTGTTTATAACCGATAGTAATGAAAGAACCGACAAGTCCAGACAAAGTTTCGGAAGATGATAACAATCTATAAAATCAATGAAACCACAGCTTTCCCATCAAATCACCTAAACCGTACAGGAAGAGAGTTCGTGTCAAAATCATAACACTTTAACAGCGCGCCCTACCATTTGTCAGCAACTCACTCGCAATTGTTCGTGAGTCGTGACCCGCGATCCGCCGATGAAGTCATAATTTATATAATGCATTGGAAATTGTTTCTCGCGTACGATAACCGAGGCGCACCTACTAATCGGTTACAGCGCGCCCCGAGCGTCCGCAAAAAGATTTATGGAATCGAGAACTCAGAATCGAGATCTCGTTTGCGAGAATCGATTCTGTTTCATAATAAGTGTGCCGATGAAAGATGAATGGGGAAGTGTTTGTGATAAGTATTCGAATTTATATTAATTTAGTTTTGCCTAATATGGTGTGTTGTTTAAGTCATAGTAATGAATGGATAATGATTTGAAATTTAATGTTGGTACTTAAATTGGTATGTTGTTGATCGAATTAAACGTAACGGAATTACTGTTTTAATAAAATTGAATTCGGAATTAGTCATTAACATTTCAATTAACATAATAATTATTGCAATAATTGAATATCGATGTAATTATAATTAAATTCTTCTCATTTAAATTTTATTTTACGAACGATTGGTAATTTACGACGTAATATCCTTATCGTCTAGAACTTATTAAATAAACTTATTACAACAACTTGTTTTGTTTGTTTGTACCTGGGACCTCACGCACAGAAGCCATATCTACGATCACTGTACCACTAAGAATTATTTAATCAATTTTAATATCCAGTTACCAAGACTTACCGTTTTATTTTGAAGTATTAAAATAATGAATGAAGCGTGACTTTTACCAGACGAAAATAACATTCAATTATTTCTCAGTAAATTAACTTTAAAACGCAGGTTATTGATAAACTACGTGAGTTAATTACGTTAAGATTTTAACATAAAAATGTAATATTTACCGAGATGAGGCTGGATGAAGCCATATATTAACTTAAAACATTCGAAAATTACTATCTGCAAGCTTTTTAACTTAATGAAAGACTGCTGTTGATGTTGAAGCAAGAGAGCGCTATAGGCTGCTTATAGCTCTATCTCCCTTCCACGATACCAAGAGTATTTTAAAGGGTCATAATATGGGAGTTGTTTCTTTGTAATTTTGCAGTTTTTTTCACAAGATAAGATCGCTGTTCGCTAAATTGTATTCGAACTTGGACTTTTGCATACAACATTGTGACATTTAAATATAAACAATTATGAACTCGTGTATGTAATGAATTTGTCAGATTTACGATAAGTGTAAGTAGTTATAAACTTCTTGTTATGTTTAAATGATGATGCACTTTAAAGCCTTTGTTTAGTCACGTAATTTACTTAAGGATTTGAAGTTTATTTATTTAAAATTGATAAACTATGATCTTTGTGAATGCATACATGCATAATTTTAGTCGATTGAAATGTTGCATTAAGTTTGCGTTTTTTAAAAGACGCAAGGTTAAATTTTATAATATTGTATTATGTAATTCAATTTACCAAAAAAAAAAACAAACCAATTAGCGTGTTTTTGACTCTGCAAGTTGTAACTCAAAATTTCCCTTTAAAAATGTTTAAATTACTTTATCTTTATACAATACAGCTAATACTGTTACTTACATGAATTTCATTCGTCTTATGAAACGAATGATCGCATACTTGAATGTCTGATGCATTGATGTGGTCTCGTTCAAATTTAGGTATGTCATAAGCTTACATTTTCATTAAAAATCGCGGTGAAAAATGTCGGGAAAAACCCACTAACGTACACCTAATTGTAAATTTTATCATCGCCTCCCTATAAGACGAAGTTTGCAACGATTTTTAATTAAACCGTTACCTGTTAATTGAATTGTAACAACATAGGTGCTATAATTATAAAGGGTATGGACACAAGTAAGTTTATTTGACTGGTTTTATAATTACTGGCTGGCTATTCTGCCACTCCCATACATGATATTGCTGTGCAAATAAAGATGCCTTGATATTATAATTTGCAAGCATTAATATTGATTTTCGTAATCGACTATAGAGTTAATTGTGATGTTAATTTTATTTTCTTTGTATCGGCTAGAATTTTGGCGTGGTTGTCTGTTGCTTTTAGGGTTCCGTAAACAAAGGTAAAAATGGAACCCAATTACTAAGGCTCCTCGGTTTGTCGATATGTCCGTCTGTCTGTCACCAAGATCGCTGAATCTCTAAAGTTTAATAAGAACCGTGATAGTTAGACCTACCACAGTTCTTGTGAAAGTTTCACACATGTATTAATAACAGCATACCGAGGTTAAGTAACAGTTAGTACGGTCATAAACTTACTTTTTGATTGTAAATCTGTTAGCATAGCATAGCATACACTTTTAAAAGACCTCCAAAGGTCGATACTACCTCTTCAACCTCTTTAACCTTGGGAACCTGCAGGAGGAGTGAGTCTTACTTTCGCATTCAAATAAGTATGGAACCCCATACTTATTTACTTACTTACCTACTTACTTACTATCGATGGTATCCAATGACAGTTAGTATTTGATTTTTGATAACAGTAAACCTATAACTTTGCCCAACTTCTAGATAATTGCATTCTCGTAGTATCCAATGACAGCATTTGATTTTCGATAGTAGAGTGACCTATAACTCGCCCATAAAATACCAAAAAGGTATGATAGGTAAGGTGCAGCTGACTTATTTATTGGCTTAAGGCCTGTTTAGACGATGTTATAAACATCAAGCGAGTAGCAGACATACATTGCTGGCAATGACAAACTCTTTTTTTAATTGTTTCCAAGAAGCGACTCCCGCAGTAAGAAACCTTGAGTAACAGGGTTTAGTAAACTATGAAGTCACATTCACCAAGACACCCAGATATTCGTGGATCAGCCGTCTTCTCGTACGCAAGGATGAAGCCAGATGTGCTGTGGGTTTGGCATGGCAACCTCAACCATTCAGCTATCAGTGCAGACATTGTAACTTGCATCGTATTTCTCTCACAGTTGAAATCAGCTTTAACTGGCTAACTTGCATAAAATGATTTCCTTTCAGGCACTAGGCGTGGGAATCTTATACGAAGGTGACCTATACAAGGAGTGGTCATACCAATTACAGATATGCTAATGAAACGATCTGCTAAACGCTATTAGAAAGGTGAGATAACCCTTTGAGATTGTGCGTAATTTAATGAGAATATTGCTTATTACACACATTTGTAACGTTAAACGAAACTTAGGTAGAGGGTACATTTGCGTCGTAAATTAAGTCTGTTGACTGTTAAGCTCAAGTGCGAGTCAATCTTGCGACACGGACGTGCCCTAGAAACGGGTGTAGGCGATACGTAGTGCTGTCTAAATAATACGGTTCTCTGAAGTCCAAAATTGCTTCTCCGAATGGATTATGATATGGAATGGGCTAATAGAAGTTGGTGACATCTTCAAACTTATGTTCGTACCAAACGTTGCAATACTTATTTCAAAACTCTTACTTATTATAAAAAAATTGATAGTCAAAATAATTGATTTAAAGATTTATTTGGAGACACATTGGAGAGCATCATGATGGACAGAATGAAAAAAACATGGTGTTAAATATAAAAATAACAAAGCGATGAATGAAAAGAAAGAGAGATTTATAATATAAATCAATCAATAAAGAACACTGACAACTTACAAAGCGCATCAGTAGAAGAAAACGTAATTTTTATTGACCACAATAAACAAAGCCAAATAAAACCACATTATTCTGAACAAATAGTCGCATTTTAAAACATATTAGCTACACACGGTGTTAAATACCGTCGATTAGTTACTTATAACGGATGCAGTTGACTGGCAGTTGTCGCTACCCCATAAATGACTTGTAAATAACACAAACCATTAATTACTAGAGGCTAATACAACGGACTTTAGTGACTTTGTTTTATTGTTAACGATAGTATACACTACGATACTGGTAAGCCACTATTTGTTAATTTTCTGTATAGGTACTTTTTTATGTGAGAAATATTTTTTAGAGGCTTTTGTAATGACGTGGAAGAGTTATAAGCTTGGACTGTTATATTTATTAAAATCCCTGCTTGGCTGGAGTAAAGTAAAAACTTGACATCCCCGTATTGTCTGTTAGGAAAAACCGTTTTGACCATAATATATAATATTTTACATGGAGCGATTTATTACTTACAAAAAAAAACAAAATCAAAATACTTTGATTGTATACAGATAGTTAAGTGTCAAGGTCACCAAACTAAATTCACCGCGTGCGACTAAGAGCCTCTAGGTGGCTTGTAAAGATTTCATTCGAAAGAGGTTAAAAAGAGTCTTAGCGTTGTTAATGGCAACTTAGTATCCTAGTGTATAAGTAGCATTAACTTATTCCTATTATTGTAGGTACTCTTATCTTTAATCCTTAATGACATATTTTTATAGGTACAAATAAAATATTAACTTTAGTGACTAACGTTGCTAAGACTAATTAGTATTTACTACCTTTTGTAAAGTTTATTGATATCGTGTGTTGAGTATTGACGACATTCAAGATCAAAGAAGGTTTTATGGTAGTTTGGAGATGAGGTTAATAAATAGTGTTGTTACAGTGGAGTGATCACTGACTAGCTGATAGACAGACTGAAATTATATCTGATTGTCAAACAGGGTGAATATCCCATTCGTCCCGTTAAAGACTAGTTTGTGAAGGCTTTTTTTGTTTTTCAGAATAAAAGGGTAGATTATGATGACATTCAAATGTTATAAACATTACAAGAAGGTGGTTTTCGTATCCAATTATATCGATCACCCTCTGATACTTTGGTAGAATCAGAATAGGGGTTGGTTTTGAAACTTTTATTCAGTTTGTAAGTTTAAACCACACTACTGGAATTTTAACTTTGTAAATGTATTGGTGTATTTCCTCCATTATGTTTTGTTCACGACACATTTTGTAATGGTTTATTATAATACCATTATACCATTGCGTATCCATTAAAAACAGCGGCAATTCTATAACAAAAAATAAACGGATCAACTATTCAATAGATCCCGCACAGTTAATCTCCCCAACGACATATTTCATATCGTTTTTAAAACTGAAGAATATCACATTAAAATATTGTCGGTAACGACCGAAATATTTTTGTATAAAATGCAACGCAGACAATTGGTGTCATAGTGAAATCTCCGCCGCTAAAAAGGGACAGATAAAGAAATCTTTCGAAGACACTGCAGGAGTGAGGGAGACCGCATGCAGTGCAATGTTCATTAAAGAGGGTCAACGCTGGCTAGGGGGTGTAATTTCCCCCTTTGCCCCCCCCGAGGCGATCTTGTGGTCGTCTTTTTAATTTGCTCTTGGATATCAGGGTTGGCTACGTTCGGAAAATTGGTCGACAAAAAACGAAATATTCGTCTGTCATTTTTGGGATTTTCCTTTGTGGAATTTTTTGTCGTTGTGTTTGTACCGCACTTCTGATTTGTATTCCGTGCTTTATGAAAGTTTAATTGTTTGAAAAAGTTTTTAGCCAATACTCGTTTGAGTTTTTAACATTATCGCGTTTCAGTTTTAGCAGTACCTTTGTTAATAAAGAAACTTTTAATTAAAATGCAGTTTAAGTAGTCGTATTGCTATGCCCAATATTTTCATCATGTTAAGTTTTCATGAAACTACAAACTTAAAACACCAATGATCTACTCCAAATTTTTCTCTGTACGTCACTTTTGAACCCTGAGTTTTCTTAAGATTTCCTCTCGTGACAGCCCTGTGATCTCAAGACAACATCGCTGGGAGGCGCGGCGTCTTATCAACGAATTAATTCTAGACTAACGAAGACCGGGGGTGGCACCGCGATTAACACAACCGCCCCTTTCTCGAAGACTTAGGAATGGATAGACCTGGACCGGAACGTCTTAAGAAAGTTTGGTCGAGATTTTGTCAGAATTGAACCAGGTTTTATGTTAACAGCAAAGTAATAGATACTGTTAACTGGACTATAAAATACTGAGCGAATAGAATAAAAAACCAGCAAAAACATACTAAATAAAAATATCCTTAAAGAATACGAGGAAAGCTAAAGCTAACTTTTAGCATAAGAGTTCTATACATATGTTAAGTAAACATTTATGTAGTAACTAATGTTTAGTTTCAAAACTTATATAAAGCTACAGTTCCAATCTAGTCTTTAACTTTTACGACTGCTGTATAATAGAAGTGCTCACATGTCGCCATCTGTATGAAACCAAGCGTTCGATTGCACATTGTGACATCAAAACAGTTTATGTTGAATACTGGTGTTAAGTATTTTATTACCTAGAATCTCTTGAAGTCCTACTATTGAAAAAACAGGAGCGCCAGTCTTGAGAAAAAATCCTACAGTAATTAGTACGATCAATAATTAAGTTTATCCTCATTTAGAAATGGGCTTTTGTCACATTTTTTTATAAACGTGTTCAGGGATGCTGTAGGTAAGCCAGCATAAATCACAACATGCAAAATGCGTGTGCGCAGAATTTCAACAAATTTTCCCTTGCAAATGGAAAGTATGGAAACGCCAATTCAAACCAACCAGCAAGATCAGAGACAGGAGATGTCTGGACACAAAAACTCAATGAATTATAGTCTTAACCCCAAGACCTTTAGATCAGATGTAAAAGCTGACCACAATTCCTCAGAAAACAGCACATCTGACGATCACGGCAATCTAACGGTAGTTGTCTCATATGGCACGCTGGTGAGACATCAGATAGATATACATAAGGTCAAAGGTCAGACAAGATAGTCGAATAGTTGAATACCTCACTGTAATCTGTTAGATGTTAAAATGTCTTCGCGATGCGTGTGGCTTTGGGGATAGAGATTTACGATATGCAACGAGATGCGTAAAATATATGTAAATTATATGCCTGTTGACGGTTCAGTAAAGTTTAGATGGATGTGTGCTCAATCGATGACAAATTGTTCTAGAAAAACAAGCAGTTTGGAAATATTAAGTTTAATTTCTTCAATAGTTGTAAAATCATTTTTTCCTTTTTTGAACATTAATCATTAGACATTCTCTTCATCTACATTTAGTTATTCAGACGGGTTTCAAATCTGTGCCAACTGTAAGGTCATATCAACCATTAAGTTGACGTAAAAATGACATAAAACTTAATTGCCTTATTAATTGGTACAAGAACACCGCAACCGGTTTCCTCTCGGACTCCTCATTTAATTTTATGATTCCTATACAAAGTCAAATGTTCAACTTCAACATCCATTGACGGCTTTAATCAAATTTTCCAAAACTGTTGTGAATTAAACAGGCATTGAATGCTGATTTTTCACGATCGACCCCTGTCTTAAAATATTTTTTGCGTCTGTCCCTTCTATACCTTTCCGAAGCCACCGCCTCAAGGTCCGAGCGGGTGGCATATTAAGACGAAGTTGGAAGTAAAAAAAAGGCGAAAAAGAGTTTTATATTCTCTCTCGAATGGGAAGAAATAGGGAAACCTTTCTCATTTAGCTCACCAGTGCAAGTCGGGGTGTCGTGCTGAACACACTGCCTGATTTTAAATCGTTTTAAACTTAAATTGTGTTTAATTATTGTTTTAAATCTTGTGAAGTGATCTCGAGAAAGTGGTGACGTCATGTGTTTTGGTTGGACTTACATTGACCGGCTTGTAGTGCATCTGTTTACGTTATGGTGTTGTGACGAAGGATGAGTGAAAGACAAGTTAAACAACGTCAGTGCCTTTCAAAGTTTGAAAATGAAGTATAAAACAGGATAGTTTCAGTGATTTGACGAATGAAAAAGCTAGTATTACAGACTCTTCTCAATGGGAAACATGTATGAGAGGAAGTCATCTTCTGTCTTCAAAAGAAAAAGTTACTCCAATAAGTTTATCAATGGGATTTGGATCATCATAACTCAAAATACCGATTTTGGATGTCATAATAAGGTGGGAAACATAAATAAATAGTACATTTTTAGATACATTCTTCTTATCGTACGGTTATGGTACTGCCTGATGTCTTCCTAACCGCTCAAAGGTCTCTGACATGACTTAAGACTTAATTTTTCAGTTACATTTCAGCCATATTTTCTTTCCTAATTGTTCCATTATCAATTGCATTTTCCACTTTGTTTATCCTGAAATACCAATTGCTAAAGATTACTTAAAGGGACAAAAGCATCGCGTGTTTGCCGGTGCAAAAGGAAATGTCTTGTTACTTTCAGTCGATACGTTATCTCCCGTCAACACTTATGCAGTTATCTGCATAAGTATTGACAGGTCTAAATAAGGAATATGCGTTATTTAAAGTCAATCAACAATCCAAGTGTATCCGGTAAAGGCAACAAATAAATTAGACCCACACTTTCCACTTATGGCAATAAAGGCTGGTTGACAAGACTCGTTGTTACAATGACTAAAATACATTTTCACAAGTTCATTTGTTCCGTTTTTACCCATTGATCACAGAACAACGCGAATTGATTGCACTGGTATGAACATAAATTTTATCAATTTCAAAATCTTTAATTATCTATCCGTAGTTACTTTAAACAGTTTCTGTATTCCGCCAATTAAGGTAAAATAAACATTTTATTATTTTCTGTTAATATTTAATTGCAGTCAGGTATTTCCTTAACATTCTAAGCTCACAGCCTCTCATTTTATTTCCCTTCTGATATAAACCAGCTGTCAAGCGGTTTAGTAATGAAAATTAAAATCTTCGGGCAGCCGTTACCCGCTTCACAGGAGTTATTAAAGTGCTTATGTATAATCTAAGAACCAGCCTCTAATTATGCTATATATTACAAGTATAAATCTCTAGAAACTTGCCAGTATGGGCTAATGTCATACAATAATTTTAAATCTTCCTTGCCGTTTCTTGGAATATAACTGGTTGGCCGTCATGTCAAATTCCTTTAAGTGTGAACATAATGTGCAGTTTCGTATCAGGAGGGTTTATTATAGATGCTTTTTTGTTTATAGTGTGGTATGTAATTAGAATGCGAAAGTAACGTCATATTTTGTCAGCGGTGGCTGGTATTTCGTAGTTTAATTTCATAGTGGTTTATATCAAGTTTAAGTATTTGTTCATCAGGCACGGTAGCTACATTTTCTACATACATATTATACATAATATTGTGAATAGAAGGACAGCATGCTGCTGGGGAGTTTGTGAGGCCGTTTCTTTTCCGGTAGAAAGAGCCCTTTAAAAGCGGTGAAGGGGCATATTTCGTAACTGCCGCTGTATTTTGACCGTCAAAAAGTG
This sequence comes from Trichoplusia ni, assembly GCF_003590095.1. Classification (NCBI taxonomy): domain Eukaryota; kingdom Metazoa; phylum Arthropoda; class Insecta; order Lepidoptera; family Noctuidae; genus Trichoplusia; species Trichoplusia ni. The sequence goes on from NC_039487.1 coordinate 10,247,953, forward strand.
CTACTTATTAGCCTCGTTTAAGTAAATTACTTTGATTTGATTTTGCCCTTGAAAATTCTCAAGCAGGACCTTTCAACAATGTGTTCCATATTTTATGACGTATTTGAATGGTGTTTTTTCGTGAATTTGTATGTTTTCTTGAAGGATGTTGACAACACTGGACCCTTTGGCATTTTTATCATTTATGACTTTGTGCAATTCATACACATAAACATTAAAAATTTAATTATATGGTAAGCTTATCACTGTTGCAAAATATACAATTAATAAAACATTAAAACATAATTGTCGTTCCGTTAATAATTATTTTATTACTTTAACTTCGTAATGTTACAAAACACTCATTTTAATATACGTTTACTTAGCTTTAATGGTTTTTGTAATAGCTTAAAAGCTTGCAAAAGTTACTGAAACTAACTTAACATTAAAGTTAATTCTCGTTAGTTAGTCGTCACTATGATTATGAAGGAAGATAGTTGTAAATTTTAACTGAAATGATGGCCATTAATAAGTTTTGTGTCTGTTAATGCAAATAGCGGACTGAATGCTAATGTAATGGAAATGAAAGAGGTCTTTACTTGTTAATGAGGACTAGGCTTCGATTTGTAAGGCCTTTGCTAGTTATATGGAATTGAACAAACAGCAATCGATATAAGTACTATAAGAATAACGTTGCGACCACAGTTAAGTTTTCAGGTACTTGTGTAGACGAGTAACAATAAGACTTGTCAAACTTAAAAAAAATCCTATTGCATTATTCAAGGTAAAAATGCCCTGGCCGATTTTCGGTCATGGCGCGTCGCGGTTATTGTCGCAAAGCATGAGCGGGATATATTATAGTGCACAAGCATGTCGGCATCACGAGTATACTCCCATACTGTCATGGTACTAAGAGACGGCAATTCGACACAACCGGATAGAGATCAGGTGCAGGACCTTTTCAAGTGCCTTCCGAAACACGGAAAATGTAATATTTATTTCTAAAACGCAAAAAAAAATATTAGAAATTCGGTGCGTGCTTTGGAATTGAAGTCGAGATCTCTGACATGGCTTTTCTATGGTCTTATCATGACAAACCTTCAAAAAACTTTATAAACCATGTAATTTTTGTTAGAATTAGAAGAAGAAGCTAAAATGCAAATAATTACCTCTTTTTATACATCAAGAACGATTATAAAATCAGTTATTTCCGAAGGGTTGTTTTGAAAGTAGAATGTAATGTATGGAGTTATACCTACATATATTATAATATCCACGATTTGTTTACGAACCGATAAAATGAATTTCCGTTTGATACAAATGTACGGTTGGCTGTGTGGTTCCGTATGCGTCTTGATTTTTGTTCCTATTTGATTTTAAAGGATACATTTTAGTATTCTTATCCAGAAATTAGTCTTAAAATTACGTCAATGATCTTCCAAAGTGGCTAACAGAAAATAACAATTTGCATATCATAGATTGGTTGATTATATTTAATTTGAGGTCTTGGTGTCCTTAATAGGCCGTCTATTACGACATGCATTCACCCCACGTTTTTAGCTGTATTCTGTGTACAAGGGGTAAAGACAGAATGCTATGAAAGAAGCTCTGCTGTCCATCCATCCCTCACTAGACTGTATCTCGCTAACCGTGATGGCTAGATAGATGAATTTTTTCACCAATGATATATTCTGTCGCCGCATCGAGGCAAATCAATTGTTGTTACGGTTTTAAGTTTATTGTTGGGTGAAAACTAAGTTGTTTTTATATCCTATTTGTACGGTTTTTTTTTTCTCAAATTTCACGCTAAGTAGTTCGTCGAAGACATACCATTACAGTTGTAAGCCCCATGAAAGTTTATAGCCTTTATGGCCAAGTACATTAATATGAGTATATGCTACTAGCTGACCCAGCAAACGTTGTTTTGCTGTTTTTTTTTTCTAGTTTTATGTATTTTTAAAGCCACATTATAAAAAAATAAAAACAAACAATATCGTCCAAAAAATAAAATTTTCTTTTTTAGTGTGAGCATTTAAAATTTAGTTAAAATCGGTTAAGCCGTTTCGGAGGAGTACGGTAACTAACATCGTGACACGGGAATTTTATACATTAGAAGATGTAAATTAAATTTAAAAACATATTTTTTTCATTAAAAACTACCGTGAAAGATAACGCAACGGCCATACCTACAGATAATCTCACCGTTACATGTAATATCACCATTTTAATTAGCTGACAGTTAATCTGCGTAAGTAATTAGATATTATCACTTCCTTATGGGTGTTACTAGCGTTTGATCTGATTTGCCACTTATTATAATGATACCATTAATTATGTACAGTCACTGCCATAAACGTCTTGTTAAAGAGATTAAGTAGTTTTTTATTGCAACTCAATTTTTGTGCCGGTCATAATGCCTAAGAATAATTTTGGTTATATTTTTATATGGTCATTTGTTTTGGAGTCTCGTTTTAATTGTGTCTTAAAAGCGAAAAATTGAATTAACTTTGAAATTCAAATGTGAATCTCCATTTAGGTGTATTGATAAATTCGATGTGTATCCTACAATGTAGGGCAATGGAAAATACGTCCCTATTACAATACTTTCTATGGTTTAGTTGATTCAAACCTCGTGTTAAAGATATTATTTGAGAATTTGAAGTACCTGAATAATTCTAATATTAACACCTGAAAAATAACTGTTGCTAATATGATAAAGTAAATGATTTTATATCGAACTGTACAAGAGCGTTTAATATAATACACTGCATGACTATTCATTACTGTGAGACCGCATCATTAGTCCGGCTATCGGAAGTGGTTGTCCTAGTCCAAGATTTGAGTCCAGGCCGATGCAATTTTCCTTCGAATTTCTCTTGAGAAAAATTCTTTGATATGTCAATGTTACTATTTATAAGTAAGGATTTACAATATACAGTGTTTAATTTAAAGGCAAGAGATTATATTTTTGGTATTTTAGTAGCCAAAATGTGAATCTGCTTTTTGAACATCAAACAAAACGTTGTGGTTTAATCAAATGGAACCTTTACCACAATGTGACCTAGTTATTTCATTTACTGAATGAAATTATTAATTTCTGTCTGTATGTTGCGTTAAGTAATAAACTTTTAGCGAAAGAAGAATAACTCAAAATAACATTATTCTAAGTATTTTATTTCTTAACTCTTGAAAGGGACAAAGAAAGAATACCTACAGCAAGATTGTCACACTGATATAAATATTCGTGTAACATTTTTTAGACAATGTTATTAAAATGCCAAGCAAACCCACAACTCCGTCTTGTATTATTCCCATCCCAAAAATAATCAGCGTTCCACAAATCATTTTGCGGTACCCTAAATATTATAGTACTTGAAACAATAATCCGGCCGGCCGAACTTGGGAAGGGTCACATTCTTACCTACAAAAGTGTGCGGAACCTTCGTTATCCCTAAAACCCACACAGCGTAAAATTTCATTTCAATAGGTATCCCGATACCTCATAGCAAATAATTCTGGACCCGGCTTAATATGCATTAAGAATATTCTCGAATTTTCCCGAATTTTCTCCGTAAAAATGTATGGGAACAACCCGAGCGTGACGTATAAGTGGATTATGTGTTTTGTCTCTTTCGCTCGTATAGCTTTGTCTTCTTTACCGAACCCTGAAATGATTTTAGAGTGGAGAGGGATGTTTTGAAAATGGAATGTATTATTTTAATCTTCCGTCGAATATGTTTTTTTTTTAATAATTGGCTAGTGAAAATAGCTATCGTTTTTTTAATTAGCCTATCTTGATAGTAATTATTCGAGGCGTAAAATCGGTAGGAGTGTACTTTGGCTTTAATTTATGTCTAATTATAATGTAGTAATAAAATAAGCAATAATATTTGCATAGTGCTAGATATTTAAACATATTGGAGATAACATCTTGTGTGAGGCTAATCCTACGCAATCATTAGTTATAATTAATGCGTTTGCCATAGTTTCATGTACACATTAACGTTATTATATTTAAATAATGGTTATATTTATGTGCTGTTGTCTTTGCCCGATGTGTTATAAATGTAGTATTCAATTACATATGCTGCCTGCAAAGAGAGTAAAAAACTAATAATATAATATAAATTATGTGTAACCATACCAAATTCGTAAAAAATATTTCATGTGTAACAATCAAATATTATTTTTTTAAGTTACTGGTTACAATAACCGTGAAATATTTTTTAAAGAAAAGTTACATATTATTTGATTTTAAACCAAATTTAGTTTATTTTAGCTTACAGTGAGATCTTGACTGGCTTAGCTTGTAAGGGAAACAATTATCTATACTTATATATTGATTTCTTCCATATTGAGTTTAAACTTTTTAAGTCCAATTTATTTAATAACTATTAAATTCTCTGCTATAACTTTTCAACTTTAATTTATTTTATTATTTGTCAACTAATTCATGTTTTATTATATGTTACCGTAAGTCGTCGAGACGAGCTCATTAATGCTTGGTCACAATGCCCATACTTCCATTACGTTTAATTAGCATTCTGCCACACTTACCTGTACGACTTTGAAAGTCAATGGAACTTGGGAACCTAGGACCTAGATACCTATTGGAGATAACTTTCATCATTAATATCGTTGAATCAAAGCTGTGAATAAAGAAAAAGTGATGTGTGACGCGTGACGAAATTTTTTCTGAAATATAATACAAATAAGCTAAAGAAATAATTCATATTATAAATTAATTAAATTGAATGACCAATTAATTTCCGTTTCAGAATATATCGGTCCGAATTTTCTTGTTACTTTGTATTTTCTATTGAAAAAAATAATAAAACAGATTCTGTCTCCATAGTAACCACGCATTAGCATCTCGGCGGTTGGAGACAAAGGCTGTGTGATGTAAGCATATTTTTCTGCTGCCAGTTCGTTCAGAAATCAATACCTTTCGGCCAGACGAATCTTTGCACTAGCATCATCAGTTTTGTTTTCATATAAAAAGGTTATGACAGAAACACTTATCCTAGACAACGACGACATTTCTTCATTAATTTAAAAGAATCCATGTAAATACAGTTTAAGTTAGTACTAAAAGTACAATACCGTAAGATGATAAATTACAGTACTCTGAAGGCTAAATTACATTTTCGGATAGACTAACCAGCCGTTAATATTTCCGGGGAAATAAAAAAAAAACATTTTTTTTTGTTACTTCTCCTAGAAAAATGTTTACCGAAATATGATTTGTATAAGTGCAAAACAGTAAACTCTGTGCAGAGTAAAACATCCTATAAACAAATTGACCTAGATTTTAACTTATTTCTTTATTAAACACCTAACAACAACCTAATTCTTACCCATAAGTTCAACCACAGATTACCTAATAGTTACTACGTAAGTACAACCCTAGTTAACCCTACACAGCACAACTACAACAAAACGAATATTATTTTACCTCTGCAGTACTGTCTGCAGATCAAGTCCTGTTTAAATGAAATTTAAATGAAATGAGACAGAAAAAGCCGGTGCGCTTGTGTACCGTGGCTTCCACAAATTGCCGCGAATAGTTGACTTTTATAAAATTACTTTAGCACGCCTTGCGGTGGAAAGTATTGACATTAAATCCAAGATGGCGGTGAATAAAATAAATTGAGGTTATTGGCTGTCGTATTTATTTGTTTGTTGTTAAACCGTAAAGTATTATAGAGTTTATTTAATTTAAAAGTACTATCTCTTTATTATTTACTCATTTAATTGCTTTTTAATAAATGTTAAAACTGACACTTTTTAAATTCTCGAATTATTTCGCAATTTAAGGTTGCAAAATAAAATAGATACTTAATTACTGTACTTTTGTGACTAAAAATAAGCAGAAACTTTCTTAATTACTTTTAATAGTATTTAACACAGTTTAGTAGATACAAGTTTAAAATTAAAAAGGTTAAAGGTGTTTGTTAACCACATAATACGCAATTAACGTCAAAAACGAACTTAACTATGATACAATCGCTATGTGCGACATTTTAGTTTAAGTTTTAACTAAAGTTAACCTTTTCAGTATAATTTAAGCTTATTATATGTGTGAAAGTACTTTACATTGTTACTAGTTTCATTTAACTGTGCTAATGGTGACTTTTAAGTTAAGTTATGCGGTTAAAGTTGAATATTTTTGAGTTTTTGTTATCTTTTTTTAATCTTCCATGATGTATATCTTAGTTAGTACGTCTTAAACTTAGTATTGTTAGTACTTGTCACTTAAATAACTGTTGAACGATAATTATAAGGATAAAAGTAGATACCCAATCGGCTGATAAAAATATAAACTGGCTGCCTGATATATATAATAGCAGAATAAAAAACAATTGGAGCTTATATTCCTCGATCGAGTTTGTAATTTATAAAAAAAAAATTCTATACGTATGAAGCCTAATTTTGAACCGGTTCGCCGGCAAATTTTTTCTTTGAAAAAAAAATGTCAGTAGTGTTTTTTATTTACCAATTTCTGAGACTCTATCTTAGTGAGATTTATACAAATGTTTACGTGAATAGAAAAAGCACAAACTTATTTAAATGACATTTCATTTTATTAGTTACGTCTCAATATACTCAAGCTTATATATTGACATTGGAAATTGTAGAAATATATACAGGTTGTGAGACTTTCTATTATTTACAGAGGAGGTGCAATGTATAAATAATTTTATCATATATTTCTCATAGTTTTGAAGCCGTGAAATCTGAGCGTGCCTCTGCCTAAACGAAAGAGTTAAGGCGTGATCTCCTCAAAACGTTAGTAAACTATACCGTCTAGTCTAGACTTCTAGAGCTTTTCTAAGAATCTGATATTACTTAGTAGTCTGTTTTGACTATGACTCAAGAAATAGGTATGGGTAACATGGGGTAGTATAACTATGTTACTATTAACGAGGTCAACGTTTCGCTGGGAAATATCAGTCTTAAATAAGTTTTTGAATAACACTGTCTTCACAACATCCAATAGATAGTCCAACAGTTTTCAAACCCTGACACTTTTTAATTAGTCAGAAACATAACAACACAGTAGAGACCAAATTCATCATCATCATCATCATTCCCCTGCCCTTATTCCAATTATTTTATTTGGGGTCGGCGCAACATGTCATCTTCTTCCATACCTTCCTATCGGCCGTCATCTCACAAGAAACACTCTTTACAGCCAAATCGTCTTTCACACAATCCATCCATCGTTTCTTTGGTCGTCCTCTTCCCCTATATCCATCCACATCCATGCTTAACACAGTAGAGACCAAATTATATTCATGATACAGTTCTACAGAAACGCTACAACTCCTAATACAATAAAAATAAAACAAAAGTCCAACTTCAATATTGCCGGCGCCCACAACTTTTTTCTTTTTCATTCTTGAAGAAAGTTCGTTGAGAATTACTCAAACAATTTAGCTTTTTATCAAAAGGCCTTTGATGTCTGGGGATTGCGACACTTCTGTACCATGTTTTTCTGTGGCTTTAGAAACTGTTTGTGAAAATGTTTTACCTGATTTTTAAATGTCAATTGAATGTACCTACCTCGTGTTTTGTTTTCAGAATAGCTTTTTTTTTAACTGTTTCATAGTCTTCAGTCATAATAGCTGTAATTAATGGGTGTTGTTTTCATAAACAATGTTTGGTACGGGGTCTTTTGCAGAATTCCTTCCAACATAGCATGTTATGGATAGAATTCGCTTGATGATAATTTGAAAATATTTCTAAGAACTGCACACAATACGAACAGAAACGTCATTTATCAAGCTACACTAATCTCGTAACAAGTTTTAAGATCACTTAACAAACAATTTTATATGATTTAAGTGGACCATTTAAGTTAATTTTGAGAAATAAAATGTCCTTAACCTCAAATTAACCAGAAAACATCCCGTCTCCTCAAGGTGTATTAAAACCGCTTTGGTGGTTAAATATAATACATTATGGCACCACAGGCTTCGTTGTGGCAACACTGTGCCAATTTATCGCCTTTAAAATATCCCATTTTATTTCTGTTAATTGACAAGGGATTATGATAATCGGTACTTTGGTGAAACGCTTTTTTTAATTTTTAATATTGCATCGGTTATTATTTTTATACTTGTAACTGTTATTTACGTTTTGCCTTTGTGTTTAAGCTTGCATATGTATTGTTGCTAGCCTTTTCAATCGGATTGGCTTCCGTTAAATGTACCTTATTTATTGGTTATTAAAAGTATTACAAACATACATACTAACTCCTTTCAATAAAGTGAAATTGAAAAGCAATTATTTCAAACGTACCTAACGGTAAAACAAAATTTGCAATGCTAGTTAACATTTTAAATGGGGTTTTGTTTTGGTTTTGCTTAGCAAATAATAAACAAACGCGAGTTTGTCTAAACATATTTACTTTAATAGAACAAATAAAGCTTTCAATGAAAATTAACCATTGCAATACAATACTAACATATTAATGCATAATAAATCCCAAAATGGTTTTGTCAAATTACTGTCTCAAAAAAAGGCTTAGATGATCCGAGAAATTATTGTTCCATTTGCAATACATTACGTAGCCGTGCAACTTTAGTATTAAAAGTCACAGACCATCGCAGGCAATGTATCGCAACTCGCTAAGTATACGCAGCTCTATTAACATACATAAGTATACAAAATACATAAGATTATACAAACTGCATATACATTTATACAACGTGTACGTCGAACGATTAAACCTCGTCTCGTTTAGTGAATGCTAATTAGTCAAACATTGAGTGTATAATTGAATGAGCGATGTCGGTGTTGTGTTGAAGTGAGAGAATGGTTCCGTATATGGTAATTCTATTTTTTTTAGAAAATATCTAGTGGAACTAATCTCCCGTATGCTGCGTATGCTTTACTTCACAAGTCACATCAAGCTTTGCAAATCACATTAAAATTATAAGTTGCATACGTTTGCATATGTTGCATGCGTTGCATATTGGTGTATTACGATAGCATACTCTATCGGAAACTTAAACACAATAAGAAATGTGTGTTCTCATTATTGGTATAGTTTTTCGTTTTTCTCAACATTTTTTCAATCATGTGGGATACCACTATTCAGGTATTTTAATTTGATCGTATTTCTATGACCATCTACAAAAGCAATGGCCGTACATAAAATATATTTAATTATATAGCAAACATAATTATATTACTATCTCCAATCATAGTGCAAGTAAATTATTGTTTCTCTAGCCCATAATAAAGAAAGATCAGATATCAGTGATCACGAATTCAATTCTTATTCGTTTCAAATAATTGATTAGATCAGTTCGTTTGATATAAATAACAATTAGTGCAAAAGCTAACAGCATTCAACTCATTGATTTTGTAAGCAATTAAGCTACTGTATTTGCTAAGGTAAATTTTATAAAATACACAATAGCAGCAGTCCACGAAACAATTGAAAACTTGATAGTAACTGTCGTGAGAATGATTCATTATTAAATGATGTAACGGTTTAGTCTAGTTTTTTTAGTACGAGTTCGACTCGCGATCCCGCCGCGTCTGCTCATGATTAAGGACTCCGGTTGGGTCCGAAACTAGTCGGGCTACCCCGATAAATACGCGTGAGTAAACCGTTACATCATTTAATAATTGAAAACTTTATACAAAAGAGGTAGGTTTGATTAAAAAAAATTAAAGCTGAACAGTTTGAAGCCAAACATGGGAGAACTTTGTCCAACGGTGGGATAGCAAAAAGGTTACCCACATGTATACAACAAAGATTGTTTATTAAGAATCATAGTCAAACAAAACAAACAGCATTAGATACAAGCTAGCCAACCAAAAATATAGACCAAATTATACCTAGATTTTGGTTCTTTAAAAAACGGATCCCAAATATATTTGCAAGCGGCTAGATTGAGAATACTGACTGGACAATAGACATTTTCGCATCCAGTTCTACGAATTTAATGTGATCAGAATGTACAAATTAATTCATGTTAAATGACTCACGACTCTACTTAGGAAAGATTTTATTATCTGCCTAATTTTACTTTTAAACAAAGTCGATTTATGTAGCTACATATTATGTGACAGAGTTAAGTAATTGAAGCCCGATCATTATACATACAGTTTAAAATATGTCTAGGTTTTAAATTAAAAACACCATTTAATATAATTGAGAGACTTCAAAATTCGTTTAAAGTACCCAAAACAAACGTCGATTTCTTAAAATAAGCGTAATTCCTACTTCCCTACTATTAGTATAAATGCGAAAGTAACTCTGTCTGTCTGTCTGTCTGTCTGTTACGCTTTCACGTCTAAACCGCTGAACTGATTTTAATGAAATTTGGTACAGAGATAGAGTTGACCTTGAGAAAGAACATGGGATAGTTTTTATACCGGACTTTTGAAGAGTTCTCTTGGAAACGCGATATAACCGACCTCGACGCGGGCGAAGCCGCTGGCGAAGCCGCGGGCGAAAAGCTAGTATACATATAAAGTATACTCTTTGCTTGAACATTTTCGTCATACTGTGGGGCAAAGTCTCTCTTAGTTTCCATTCTTTATCCGTCTCTCTCTCTTCAACTTCAGAGCTGCGAGGTTCGTGTTGTTGATCACAATCGATCATGAATACCAAAATTGATATTTACCCAAAGAACATAATTTCTTTTTAATTCTTGTCGGAAGTACGTAAACACCGGCTAAACGTCCTCCAGCTTATTTAACCGTAAAACGTATACAAAATTCATCTGCGTTTCACATTATACAAGAGTCGTGTATTTCCCCAGAGTGGCAGTGTCGCGACTCCCGGACTATAAAGAAATATCACTCCGAGTGCGTCGCGCGACGCTCCTATTAGTACCACGGACAAATGGTTTTGATACTTGCTGTGACCGTTGTTTTTATTTTAGAATTACACGTCTTTTTGCATTTTTTATCATTTTAAAGCATACGGTGTGAGGTAGTGAAAAGTAACGATAAATACGAATAGATAGTATACGAAAGGTAATACATTATCTGCCTGTTTGTCTGTCGCTCTGTAATAAAAATTGGTGTCCATATGAACTCCGCTAAAAACATTATCGAGTTAAGATCCGTTTGATTTTCTAGTACTTAGTACTAGTACGAGGTAACGTGTTCTACAACCTATATACCTAGACGCATACTTAAGTTAACATACAGGAATAGCAACAACATTGTATCAGTAAGGCATCAATCCATCACGACTTCTAACGCACTTACTACACTATGTTTAATAATAAAGTAATTACGCGTTTACAACCAGTATCGAAATAGCTTCGGCTCGTAAATCAGCGAACACATTCCCGCCGTTGCTTGTGTACAAACAAAAATGGCGATTGTTGTAACTACTAATGATTCTGTGGCTGGATAAACAATGTTTTGGCATGGGGCCTACACGTGCTAAAAGTTTTTGGGCTCACGTTACAAAACACTATTCGTTTTCATTTTACTAGGAACGGTCATTGTTTTAGTCCAATTGAAAATACGTTTGACTTTTGTTCGACGCGTGTCGATTGGATAGCTGTTGTTTGAGGCGTATTTTGGTGAATAAAAGTTGTATTGGTTGTTGTTTATTGAAAAACGTCACTTCAATTACGTTTTTTTTTAATATTACGAGAGTATATAGTTTTTATCTAGAGTATATAGTAGTATGTATTTGGTAAATGGATGTTGAAGTTTTAGATCTGGGTTCGTGTAAATGAAATTGCAGTTAATTCATCATTTACGACAATGTTTCTACCATTTTACTTAAAGTAAGAATAATACTTGCCTTGATATGTCCCACTGCTGGTCATAGGCCTCTTCTTGTGTAGGGAAGATTTAAGCATAGATCAACATGGCACAGCGATACCGGATTTCAGCACCTATATGGAATCCAGGTTTTCTCAGGACAATGCTTTTCTTTATGAAATGGTAAAGGAAATTGTAAAGTCGTCTTGGAAAAAATATGTCTGCCACAAAAATATTCAAGTATCAAAACCAAACAAGTGACATACATCAGAAAAAATCCATTTCAGCTCAACCAAGAGACGCTATAAGTAGGATTTGGCGCTTGGAAATCCATGGAAAAGAGAAAAAAGATGCGCCAGCAAGAGAGGCAAGATGTCGAGTAAATGAAATGCATGTACATAGGCGTGAAGTATATAGATCGAGTATTAAATAAAGCAAGCGGATAAAAGACAGGAACGGATTCTGTATGACATGGCCTTTCATGGTTGTTTGTATGGAGACGAGTTCCAGGATATTGAAATGTGTATATTACAGAGAAAACTCGAATATCATCTGTGGAGTCATTCTTGCTTCTTTATATGTTGAGAGCAGTGATAATTTGTTATTGTGATTTGTCAGTAAATCAAGGTCATTTTAATTTTTGTGCGAGTATTTCATGCTTAATGTTAACTCAAAATTTCGTTTTGCATTGTTTTTTCGCCTCCTCAATAGTCTGGTTTCAGAAACCCATAATTTAATTTAAGTGATAGATCTTTACAATAACCTGGTAAGTATGTAAAAGCAAAGCTAAAATTCCTTCTTGTTTTAAAACGTTATTCAGATACATGAAGCCTGCGGTTTCCAAAAAAATTCAACTTCTTTAAACAAAGATTTTTCAAAAAAAAATCTACAGCATGTTACAAAAATGTAATATAAAAATCGGAATATAAACACGTTCTGTACCGAGATTTTGCATAGTACAGGGTGTTCTTAAGGCGAAAGGGGAGGAGGGGTTAAATCTAAACCACCCAACGCAATCCTCTCTAAATATCGAGTCTATTTGAGCGAGACAGATGAGTGCGATGGAAAAATGTACAGTCGCTGACAAAGAGCTTACTGAAAGATGATAAGTCTGAAGACGGAAAAATTGAGATGGAATTTATTGTTTTCATAGTTCGTTTGTTTTACTGTTTCAAAGCATTACGTCTCTTTTGTACCTATGTCACGAGTTCAAGGTGATGCGGCTAGTGAGGAAATCTGAACTTCTAGTGTCAGATCTGACATTGCCTCACAGAATACAAACGTGGCAATTAATGATTAAAACTATTCTGTATGGAAAGAATAGCAGGGCGATTAAATCCAGTGGCGTTTTGTACGCGACTGTCTTATAGCAAATTCGGTCTGCGAATAGAAATGCTTTTTCTTCCAATGTTGTTTATTTAGATTTCTCTAAGTGGATTGGAACTAGCTTTTGGGCAAAATTACACAAGTAAGGCTGGTCTTTCAGTATTTTGTGTATTTCGAGTTAGATACTCTATTGTTTTCGCAAGCATTCCCCTAGCAAAATGCAATTATAATAATGTAAAAAAAATAAAAAAATAAACTGAATTATGAAATTTTAAGATTAATATAATTTAGGGCGAATCTTGGTCATGGGTTTTATTTATAGACCTCTTTTAGTGTCATACAAGTTATTAACAATAATTACTCTGCACTGTTCCAAAAAGTATTAATTCAGAGTTACAAGAAAATCATTCTAATACATATACATTCTATACATATTTCTAATATAAGTATCTAGATATTAGATTAGAATCAACCATCTTATGCTAAATTCGTAGCAAGATTTGTGATAGCAATGCAATTTCGTTTCGTTCCGTTGCATGTTTTGAGATCTGATTACCGTGCCCTAATACTTCAGTGTCATTCACAAATGCTGTGAAAAGTTTTCGGTGAAATTATATTTACTGGATGTGATAGGCAGTTTTGTATTTCTGCTATGTTGACCTTATCTGGGCAACACTATTGCAATTTTGAAAGAGTGATCATGCTCTGCGGATTAGAATGACATCTCTTTGTTAATTACAACAGGATTTATAACGTGCAGCAGATTTTTTTTCTCAGGATCTAACGTCAGTAAGTAAAAAATCAAATTAAAAGCATAAATACTGTGAACAAGCATTTGGAGATTGCACTCGCTTTGACACAAATGATCGGATCGGATCCGCGGCACGTCGCGCACAGTGATTTTTTGAGGTGACCTATACCGATCGGCTATCTGTGTTGTCGCATACGATTTGAGATATTTGAATGAATCAACGACTAATTAGTAATACTTTAAACTTGGAAGAAAGTAGGAACAGAACCACAATCTAGTACAAAAATACAATTTAAAATTTGATGCTCGGTTGTTTTTACTGCTACCAAGAGACTTAAAAGGCGGTTAAAACTTGTTTAGTACAATTTATTTCTTGGCATTAACAAGAGTTATTTTTTTTCTGGTATGCTTGTAATGTATCGATGTTCCTTTGTCTTGTTCTTTATCCATTCGGAAATTAGTAACATTAACAATTCAAGTTCCAAAATATATAGCAATGTAGAGTGCTTTTAGCAATCAGCATAACTCAGTTAATGGCATGACCGAGCATGAACACACTTGTATTATCTATATTAAGTCCACTTAACTTCATTTAATTATTAAAAAATACCAGTAATTGCACTTTCTTTGTGACTACGCGCGGTAGGTAGACATTTCGTGCTAACACCACATTCTCTTAATTATACAAATATAAAGAACTAGCTGTTGCCCGCGACTTCGTCTGCGTGATTTTCAAGATGTGAAAAACTATGAAGTTTAATAATAACGATCATCGCAAAAATGTAATGCAATATTGAAAATGAAACACTTTGTTTACATTTTAAGCTTGCTTTTTTTCTAAATTATAATGAATCTTGAGCGGCCCAAAGACTATCAAATGTTTGAATCAAACACATTTCATCGTTTACGATACTGTCCTGGTGTCAAATATTTCACAGCTGTTTTAATGACTTTTTCTTATTTAATCCCAAAAAGAGGGGCTTATAACTTTGACATATCTGCCTGCCTGCCTGTCTGTCTGTGACATCATAGCTTCCGAACGAATTGTACAATTTTAATTTAAACGTGAATTATGTGCGAGTGTTCGTTAAGACATGTTTGACAAATCGAGCCGTTTAAAAATGGGGGAGGGGGATGCAAGTAGGAAAAAATAACAGAAGGTATAACTCAGTCTTTGCACTTCTGCTAAAAATGTTTTACTTTCGAAATTTTCCATTTACTAATTGGATGGATTATGATTTTCGAGCACGTCTGTTCTTGAGACGGCCTACACCTGAAATTGTTAGACGGATTATGATAGTGATTATGAGGTATCATAAAATTATTATTGTACTGTAACCAAAGAGGTAAACCAGAACCATATTACTGAGGCCCCGGTGTCCGTTCGTCGTATTATTTTTGTGGACGGAGCTGGTGAAGTGAGAGTCGGGCTCGGTAACTGTGGATGTTACATAGTGTCATAAGATATAAGATTTTGCAAAATTGCGCCCAGATAAACGGTTTCCTGAAACACGTTATGTTTGATTGTCCTCTTAATATTAAAACTGATCTTCCTCACAAACATTTGGAATATGTCCAAAATAGAAAAGTTGGTAAACGTGTTATCTTGGCCCCCTGGTGTTTTGATTATGATTTGCCTTTAAATTGCTGATAAATAAATGGCGTGAAAAAAATATCAGACACTCCTTTTTTTAAATTGACAATGACAAAAATCTAAAGTATAGGATATGTCTAATTTGTGATGTTACGACAAAGCAAAATATGAACATAAAAGTGACTTTATGCGCATGAGTTCTATTTACTGTACCAATTTACAAAGAAAAATACGTATTTTATTCGTTAACCTACCTGACGATCATTGAAGTAAAATACCGTCATCCCTACTGCATAAATGGAACTTAAATAAAGACATGAGGTTGGTTATGAGGTTACGCTGTCGATACCGACAATCAAAATGAATTTTCCAGACATAGTGTGACGGATGTAAGTGCTGATAGCTACACGCTATTATCAGCCTTATTGGGGAAATTTCCAAAAATATGTCTAATCCTCGTCGGCTTAGCTTTGGGATCTCAGAAATTCATTCAGTCTTGTTCCTTCCCCTGTTTTTAAAAGGGTACGAAAGAAGAAAATTTTAAATAGAGTAATAGTAATAGAATAGTAATAGAATAATAGTAGAGATTACAATAAATTGTTACAGGAATTTTTGGAAGGGCCACTTGTGCGGTCTCTGTAATGGCGGATGTAGACCAATCAAATCGTTAAAATATTGAAAAATCCCAGGTATCAGTAGACATTGTTCTATCAATAGATACGTAATGTCAAAAACCGTCTAGCGTACGCTCTTATTAATTGATAGCTTCGGTCTTATAGATCTTTCACATTGCATACCTATTATGAAGTTTTTATGCAAGTTTTCTGGGCTTTTCTATCCGAAATACTTTTGGCCTATGTAATGTTGCAAATTTAAGAAAACATTATTTCATTGTTTGAAAGGCTTTTTTGTTTGAAAGTTTATATTTTTGTTGCTAGTTGTTACAGATGAACCAAGGTAATATAATTAACTGTGTCGTTCAGTAATTTATTGTTATGCATAATTATAGATGAGATCAATGTGAACTACATGCAACTTTGGGTTGAGTGTCACTACGAATTCTTTTATCTTGAAGTAGCATCGCCAACATTACCGAGTTAAAACATAGGTAGATACACCTATCGTAAATAAACACAAAATCATATTACGGCATTCCACATTTGAACTTGAGTAATTTTAGTACACCAATAAAAATAAAAATAATTTAAGTTTCTTTGTTTCATGAATGTACCGATTACGAAGTAACATTTGCATCAAAAGAATAATAATAAAAGTATGAATAGTTTATGTTTCTTTTATTTTAATTATTGTCGCGCTAGGTCTACATTAGACTTGAAAGAGAATAAAATGGCTGATTTTGTGAAAATGATTTACTTTCGAAAAAATATATTATTGCTCTGCCAAAAGTCTTAAGATAAATAGCGTGATGTTTTTTGAGTAAATTGATGACCGTGCTGTCTACTACTCAATAGGGTGAAAATACACTTCATAATTGTATTACACGATGTTACGGGTGAGTCCAAAAATTTAAAACTTTACTGCTCATGCCCCCTGCATAGTAGCGTTATGGTTTTTGTATATTTGTTGTATCATGTGTACGATAAGGTTCATGCAAAATTTGAACGAAATGTATTCAGTAGTTTATGAGATAATTTGATATTTGTGTATAGATATAAAAGGCTCCTGCTCACCCCCTGTAACGAAAAGCGAGATAATAAGTAAAAAGTATGTTGACCGGACCTCTTGTTGATATTCTCTGAAAATATGAATCAAATCTGTTCAGTACTTTCCGAGATCTTTCCGGACATACATACAGACAAACAGACAAAAATTCTAAAAATCATATTTTCAGCATCGGAATCGTTCGTAGACCACCCTCCAATTATTCTTTTTTAAAAATATTCAATGTACAGTTTTCACTTTTCTACAATTTTATTATATGTATAGATGTACTATCAAAACTAAAAAAAAGTATTTAATGCGAAGTTCCTTTTATGAAAAGGCGAAGTAATGCTGGTACTATTTTGTGTAAAGGATGCCTCTATAAAGTGTAAAATTTACAACTTCGTGCGCCGGGCGAGTTAAGGAGAGGTATGGAACAGAGTTGCCTGCCATTAATAAAAACTTCCCGCCATGGAAAACTTTAGCAATATTGCGATAGTCTGAAGGAACCTTCATTCATATCAAGTCACGGAACTTCTAATTTCTTTTTTTTCTCTTTAGACTACAGAATCGGTGTAATGCCGTGTTTTGCATGCATTTGACTTTTTAAACAGTGCACTTTGCATTTGGAAGTGGGTGTTTAATCCGAGTGCGGTTTTATCGTTTGGAAGAAATTAAAAAAGACTTTGTAGGTTCCTTGCTCGTTTTTGCGCTGGTTTTTTTGCGGTTCAGGCTTGTTTTTGACAGTTTTTAAGTGTAATAAAAGTGTAGATTAATATTCAGCACTTTGTGTATCCCTTTCATAAAAACTGTTGTTCTTGGTTACAAAGACGTGTATCGACGATACTCTACATGACTCTACTTTCATCTACTGAAGCTTGAACATTAAACGGGTACAGGCATAAAGAAAATTCTAGAAGGCAATTTGAAAATACCTCCCAAGACGGCGTATAAAATAAAAAGGCTTCTTATATGTAAAACATTTCCTCGTCGTGTTCCACGTACCGTCACATGTCTTGCCCTCGCTCCTCCCAACTCTTTCGCGCGCCGGTCCATTTTACCCCATTTTCCCCATTTTTCCGATAACTCTATTCGCCAATAGTGTGTACGTGTGTGGGGGAGGGCGGGGCTAAACGGACTTTATTGCGAATTCTTTCTTTGAGATGTGAAGATTTTTGCGATATGTAGCGCACATTTTATTAGCTTCAGTGGATCGAACGGAATATTTTTACTTTTAGGTATTAATAGATATTGGGAAATGTTGGGTATTTAATCATATGGTGCATTCTTTTGAACGGTCGGATTAAGTCTTTGTTCGCTTTGAAATGTGACTTTTGTTTATAAATTAACTCAACGTAGAGTAGTCGAGATAGTATTATAGGATTCATTTACTTTAAAGGGAATGAAAAGTCTTGAATCTAGATTAGCTGTAGTAGTACGGTCAATATTTTATAACTGTCGTCAAGTATGAGCACTCAGTTCCATGATTGCAGATAAATTATTTTAAATAACTCCATCAAACTAAAATATTTAAATTATTCTCAAATAATACAGAATACATTTCAATAGAACAGATATAATATTACAATAAAACATCTTAATACAAAAAATTACATTAATTTCCATCGAACTTATATTAAAACGAATCTAATATCCCATACAGTTCACACATTACATAAGAGCGACTTTCTAACATAATGTCATTTTGTTTGGTAGGCCCACTACCCCCCCTCTCCTACCTCACCCCCCTCTCTATCCGACTTATGAGAAATTCTTTCTTTGACGGCGGACGCGCCCGCTACGCAAATTGATTTCAACGCGTGAACTTTGCGCTGGGGCTATGAAAACAGCGGTTTTATTAGCGATGGAAGATTTATTAGATGAACGAATAAAAGTGATTTTGGAGAAAAGAATTGAGTCTCTCTTTATTTGAGTTGATAATGTTATTGTAACATAGTAAATGGAACATCGAGTCGGAATTTGAACCAAGAAAATATTGCCACGGAAAGGTAACTTGCTAAATAATGAAACAGGGCTGTTTCACTAATTTAATTTTTTTCTAAAAAAATAATCTTTTTCTTCTTTCCTGAAGAGGGGTTTTGGAAGAAAACCTTTTTTTATTTATTACCGATGATCATTTAAGCTTAACTCCGACTCAGATAAGCTATGTTATACTAATAATGTTCAATAAAAAAAAATTGAATCTAGCAGCCCCAACTCTACCTGTACCTGTGCACCTTCTAAAAATATCAAGTAATTAATCTTAATTAATGATCTGTTATTTATACTTGATGTGCAGATCAGTGCCAGAACAATGTCATCTAAATCATGGTCGGCCATGTTGTAAATTGTGTTGCGTCATCGCTTTGATGAAGATGCGTCAGTTAGATTACCTTGTCAACGTTCATGTTAGTAAATCGCAGTTTCTGTTTGTCTGAATAATATTGTATTGAATACCTACCTATAATAATAGATAAAAAAAAGTTCTAGAAAATTATTTGAGTATAAAACGCTTATTAAGGATTCCGCAAAAAAATATTATTATTATAAGAACCTTAAGTAAAATCTTATTTGAATTTTAAAAGTCAGTTATGCTAAAATACAAGAATTTTTATACTTGTTCAGTTATGGAACCCAAGAACACATTGCTTCTAATTTCATTTAAGCATGAGCAGAATTAGTGCTAGAAATTAACTTTATTGTTGACGTTTGATTTAGGACATTGAATACAATATATGTTCAACGAACTAACTAACTTTTCCATCATTCTTATGCAAAAATATTTTTCATATTTACACTTAAAAGTCTTAAATAAACAAAAAATATTCCCAATTTTTTTTAATCGCTGTCCTCTTGGCCCGAGCCTCGCCGTCTTTAGATATTAGCAGTGAAACTTAATATGTGAGCTACAAGCAAAAATATTTGGCATTAAATATACGAAAGTTTTTAAGAAATTAGGAACTTTCCCTGTTAAACTCCATGATTATTTGTTACTCCGTATATTGGAATTTAGGAGTCGATCCTTTTAACACGAAACAGAAATCTTTTCGCGTTGTTTCATAATTTCTTGGATAGTTGTTTCCTTTTGAAGTTTTGAATTTCTTCTCTTTCAAATATCAAGAATTTTTGTATTACGTATGTGTTCGTTTGAATATGTTTAGAGTTGTTCAGAGAAAGGCTAGGTATATGCGTATCTACAAATAAAATACAAGAAAAAAGGAGTAAAATAAAATTGGTTTTCTTACCAATTTATATGTATCTTGCTAGATAAATCTACAATAAATATTTCTAGTATTTATTACCTAAACAGTAAAAAATCTGTAAAAAATAGTTTTGCGTCGATACATTATATTTAAGCCGAATCATAGATAATCGCAAATATATTTTGCATACCTTAACATAATCTCAATTTAAAGATATACAAAACTAAATCGCAACCGTCATTAAGCGATAACCTACCACGTCCTAAAGCGGTAAAATTCCTGTTGTGGGAAAGAGATGCCGCTCTACATTATGTAGTGCTGTCTCGCTTCCACTTCAGCAAACATCAGAATACTTTAAGGCAAGGTAGGCCCCAGTCTTGCCTATTAAGCGTTCATTAAAACTAAGAGAATTTTCATCGGTTTCGTTCTTACACCGCTTAAGGAGAAACAGAATTTTAATTGGCTCATTCAAATAGCACATACTGACGATTCTTGCTAATTAGCATAAATGTATGCACGTCATACGTTTTAAATATAATTGTGATATACAATAACTATGGCCTCTTTCTTCTATATCTGTATAGAAAATTGGAGATGGAGTGTATGTTTGTAATAATAAAATGGCGTTTTTTAGCACGTAGTTACGTACGTAGTATCTAATATAACTTTTTTTAATTTTGTCCGTATGTTCCGGCTAATCTCTGGAATGGCTAAATCGATTTTGACGAGACTTTTCTTGACAGGTGACTTTTCTAGATGGTGGAATACGAAGTAATTTAGATAGCTTTATTTCAGAAAAAAACTTATGTAAATAAAAAGTATTTTTATTAAATTCCGAGCTGACGCAGTCACGGGTATAGCTGGTTTTAAACATAATTGTGATATATAATAACGATGGCCCCTTTCTTTAGGAGTTTTGATGATGTTTAAACATCTTTTTATGCATTATTATTTATTTTAATGTTGTGTAATGTGAAAAATTATTCTTGTAAGCTATTATATGCTTTAATTGGGTAGTATATTTTTTCTATACGCTTCTTAATGATAATTTTAATTACTTTTGAATCTTAATGTTGACAGTTGGACTAATTAGTCGTTACTTGTTACTGGCCAGGAAAGGAATCATGTTTTGTGTACTTCTAATTATATAAAAATCCCCCTTACCCCGAACGCTTCAGTTACTTAACCAATTCCTGGACTCAACACCTGAGTGTGACGTGTTTGCGAGTGAAAAGATGCTATTTTTGTCTGAATGTTTAAAGTTTTGTAAGAGAAATGATTGCTGAGAGGTTTATGTTATAATTTTGGAAGCAGTTATTTCTGTTATGATTTTTATTTTTCATTTGAACGTTTATATGTTTTGTTATTATTATTTTTAAACTGATATTTTTTACTTTCTTTGTTTGAAAGCATTTTTTGTGTAATTTTGTCATTGTTTTTATTGAATAGTTTTTATTGAATATTGGTGTTGTACCGTCTATTCAAATAAATAAATAAATAAATAAAAATACAGTTTTAATGTTGTTTATGTGATATGTTTATAACGTGATATGTGACATGTTTATTTACTTTTTAAGATGGTCGACGACTTGACTAAGCTATTTTTTAAATCATGATAACACATCGTAGATTTTTTCTATTTAAAACAATTTCAGCCCAGCTCATAGCTCCATTCTTTCGTTTATCTTAATTCGTCAAAATATAGATGAGTTAATGTAATATAAATAGTAATATTTGAATGACAACATTTTTTTAAAACGGTATATCAAATTTAAGAGTCACACTTAACAAAATAAATACATATTTATGTTATTAATTTATACTAAAGTAATAAACAATATAAATAATTAAAGCATTACTTATAAAAGAAGTAAAAAAAAACTAATCTTTCTATTACTAATCTTTAAGATCCCATTAACTCTTAAAGTATACTTACATGTAACTATGTCTTCAAATAATTGTAAAGTTGTATTTTAAAGAGACAGTATCTTTCTTAACAATTATCTAGTCATCGGCAGGTAAAATGCAAAGTCATGTAAGACTGGCAGCCGATGCCAAGACAGCTTGGGAAAAGCATTAAGAGAAAGTTAGGTAAATAGGAAATAGGTAGAAAAAACAAAAAGTTAAATCTTTTGTAGTTAGCTAGAATATCGTTTCAGGCAAGTTTTTGAAGCTGAGAGGTGTTAGCGATAGATGTCGCTATTATAGTCAATTAAACGTACAGTAAAATAGTTTTTAATTATAATTAACTTCGGAAAGAGTATGTTTTTATAATATGCAACAATACAGCACAGATTCTGTAAATTACGTATTTTAATTAATTGCGATCTAAACATATCTGAAATAAAGATGATCAATCTTGATGATCAATTCTATTCACTACTAGATAAAAAATCTAAATCTTGATTGATGATTTTTAGGGCTCTCTGCAGATCCGTACCTTTAGGGACTTTTATTTTATACTATTTGAAGACTGAGGCCTCACTGTCTGCCTGTCTGCCTGTCGACCGTCCCTCCTATGTAGTATGTATTCCTGTTGCCGCTATAACAAAACACACAAATAAAGATCGAGACTTTGATGGGTCCTTTGTCTTATTAGTACGGAATCTTCAGTATCGTAAGAATGACTAGCTCTTGACAGATTTTCCCGTCTTAGTTTATCCAAAATAGTATGAATGACAGTCATCACCCAAAAAAATCGAATTCACAGCAACTCTTCATTCAAAAAGAAACATTCGAACCCTAGCAGTCTAGACTACTAACTAGTACTAACATTAAAGCACTTTACTCAGACAAGTGTCGTAAACAGACGAAATATCCCTCAACAGTTAGGTCCTAACCGATAGCTTTTACCCTATTAGCAGTACAGTTACTCATTTACTAGTAAACAGACCACACACAGTGACACAGTTACAACAATTCACAATGTAAATGGCAAACGGTATTTCTTTGTTCAGGTTATGTATGAGCTGGCTTAATTTGCGTGGATTCCTGTGTCGCACTAACCCCATGTTTGTTGAAAGTTAATTAATATTAAATTTTATAACCTGTTTTTCTTTCTTCTGTAAAATGCTGTGAATATTTTTCTTGGTCTTTTGTCATCTATCAAATAATATGTGGACGGTAATTTTGTACTACTTGGTGTACTGAATTCTTGCACAAAATGTACATAGGTAATTCAAGTAGTATTTTTGCCACATGCCTTATTTTTAAAATATATTTGGTGCAGATAAACATTGTCTATTACTAGCAATTAAAAAGGTAATCACAGGGTTAGGAAAACTAGTAAAAAGCCGTTTATCAGGTTTACCAAAGATGTATAATAAAATTCATAAAAATCGGTCAAGCCGTTTCGGAAGACTATAATAAAATTAACATTGTGACACGAAAATTTCATATATAAGATAAGCCATTTACTATGGTAAAACAAAGTTAAAATCTTGCTCAATTAAGACCTTTCTTCATAATTATATGACTACTAGCTGACCCAGCAAACGTTGTTTGTGGATTTTGTTTTCTAGTTGTATGTATTTTTAATGTCTCATTATAAAAATATAAAAACAAACTATTCGTCCAAAAAATAAAATATTTTTTTTAGTGTGAGCAACCCTTATCACTTAGGGGTATGAAAAATAGATGTTGTTCGATTCTCAGACCTACTGAACACGCATATAAAATTTGGTGAAAATCGGTTAAGCCGTTTCGGAGGAGTACGGTAACTAACATCGTGACACGGGAATTTTATATATTAGATAGGTAATTGAGGTTTATTTATACAAATACAATGTTCATTAATGGTATCATTATTTGACTTACAACATAAATTTAACTTTCAGATGTATGTTTGTTTGTTTGTCGAATAATAGATACGTTAATGGTTCATCAAGTGATTTGTCAACATGTTAAGTTGGAGGGGAAATTTAATTACTTCACTTAATGTTTAGATTTTAGAACTATTTAAAATTTGGTAAAGCATTTACCGTCATATAAGCGGACATAGGAAAAGTTAGGTGAGGTGCGCCAATTGAAATCGTAAAAGCGCAGACTTCGATCAACTTGAATGATATCTTTTTATCGCATAAGAGAGATTTCTTTGTCTGAAACCATGTCAATTGAAATAAGGAAAGGTTTAAGTATTAGTGAAAGTATAATGTCTGATATGATTACGAACCTATTCAATATTTGCTGATGAATCTTTCATTGGCCTTTGATGAATATTTTTCGTATTTACCAAAAAATCCTTGGCTTCTTAATCATTTTCTGAAAAAAAAAAACCAGTTAAATTTTGTTTTAATTTTAACACGAAAATAAAAACATGCAAACACTGCCATTTCACACTATACCATTTTAAAAGCAGTTAATATTCGAGACACCTTTACAAGCTCCTTCAGTCCTAAGAAAACACCAGCACTAGGTTACCCAAACACCAAGAACTATTGGTTAAGTACTGATACCATGTTTACGCTTAATCTTAGCTATATCTAGCATAGGCACGTAGGCAAACACTAGGTAGGTATGTCATGAGTCATTTGTAGGCCCACGTTGCCTCTCGACTCGGCCCATTCACTCTGTATTAGACATAATAATTTGCGTATGCCTGTCTGTTTGTTCGTTGCCGGTAGAGAAATTTAAGGTGACGGGTATGGTCAGCAGATATGGCTCTGTAACATGTTTATAGAAGGGATTTATGTTGTGTGAACTATTGGGTCGATTACTTGGTCTTTGAAAACTACTTGAGTGTTCAAAATTTGGGGTTAAGTAACTAAATGTGAGTGTAGGACATTGTTTATCCTGCCTGCGGCGAAAGGCTTACCGTGGCTCTGGTACACGAAGGGCAAAGGAAGGATCATGGGTGGGTTCTAGTCAGTAGAAGTTTGACACTCCCTTCTGTTCAATCCAAAGCGGAAGGAGTTATTGATGATTCCATCCGGAAAAATAAGAATCCAAGTTGATTACATTAGTGACGGAATAAGGATCAAGTTAATGATTTAAGTTCTTGCAGCACAATTTTTAAACAGTAGGAAAATAACAAAAAAAAAACAAGTCATGTAAAAATCATCATCATGACAAAAATATACAACCAACATTTCTGCTGACGCTACCAAACGGAGCACCATCCGTGAGTGTATTGACCGTGCAAACGTATATTTGCACTCTTGGCTACCGCATTCCGCTGCCAAACAAATATTGTAAGTAGGCTTTGTGCCTTTCATCATACACCCGCTTTTTTGCTGACGGTACACGCATCGCTGACGAGTGGATCATCTAAGACAGATGTTAAGTACTATTGTGCTTTGTAGAATCGGTGTAGGCAGCACTTGTGAATTATATTGCGTTTATTCTTCGTATTTAGATGGTGGAGTGAGCGGTGAGCACATTGTTCACAAAGTGATTCCGCTTTATAATGATGTAAATACCTAGTGATGGTCGTGTAATGAGAATTGCTAAGTGAACAGGTAGGCAAGCTAATAAAATTATCATGATATTGCGAGCAACGATATTGCGACTTCTTAGACTTGCCGCGAACGTAATGAGGTGGTTTACTAGAAGGAATTTGGGTACTTTTTATACTGAACTGGCATAATACTAAGAGTCATGAGTACTAAATGCCTTTAAATTAAGACATGACAAATCTTATTCTTTTTTGTAATCAATTAAACTTCGTGTCATAAATTCTGCGTCTACTTTTTCATTTATATCGAAAAATATTCTTTTTACAACAATAATTTCATCTCCAAATAAAACCTCAGCATATTTTCTAAAATTCCCATCTCTTTTTCTCTCCTCCAATCCGAAATCAATACAAAAGTAGATTGACTTATTAAAATTCCACGTTATCCTTTGTTCTTGGCACTCAGTCGGCATTTCCGACGATTTCTCATTAGTATTCAGTCCCCATAGATTTGAGATTGATTTTTTTATGAAAGGATCTAGTAAAAGCTAAGCTAATACTGGTTTTGGTCATAGAAATAAATTGTAACTTTATTATCTCTAGCTCTTGTTTTATGTATTTCTTTGGTTTTAGCGGCTGCTTAGCATATTTAATCTTCCTTTTGTTTAACTTCTTTATTTTTTGGGTTCCGTTCCCGAAGAGTCAAAACAAAACACTATTACTGAGGGTCCGCTGTCTCTTTGTTGCTCATGACAGTTATAATTTTCACAAATTGCGTATTTTTGTTTCTTCTATAATATCTCCCTTTAGTTTTTAAGACACATTAAGTTCTTAGCATAAAACATATGTTTAGTACTTTCTTTTCAAATATTTGAGCAAAACTGTCACCTCATATTTACGTTTTAGATAAGAGATTGCCATTTGTTTAAAACAATCCGCATTGAGGCATAAAATTTTAACGTCCGCTCCATACACTCTCGAGAAAGTTGGTACATTATTATTTTACGATACAAATGCCCCATTCAAGTCCATACTTGTATATAATATGTAAATATAATGTAATCACGTCTTTATGCGCGGAGTCAAACTCAAAACGGATGAACCATCCTGTTTTATAGTCAACGTTAGCCATATCGAATGAAACCGAGATCAAAGATCATTGTATAAGAGAAAAGACGCCAAGTATCTAATGTGTGAATTTATTAAGATGCCATTTAATTTCTCTTTTATTACCCATCAATACTTATTACCTCCTCATGATACCGCCTTCCTCATTAAACAAATCTGGATTGTAAATAAATTCTCCTCCATCGAAAAGAACAATCCCACTTAATTTCCCTCCCTAATTGCGTAACAAATCACGCCGGTGAATCGATTCACCATGACCTACCCCAAAATCGATAGCCCCAAAAATCTAATTACAAGCAGGCGTAAATTTGGAGCATCGTCCTATTGATTACAAGCGACCTTGGTGAAAAAAATTAAGTCAAAGACTGACCCAATTTGGCCGAGCCTCCCCCACCGTTCATTGCCAAGTTTACATTGAAGGAACCGAACGACCATTAAGTGGGGAATAAAACCAGCGTCGCTTAGTTGAGAAAAAGCTCTTTAATGAGGAGGAAGCCGGGGCGTTTAAGATTTGTGCCGCGGATGTAAGAAGCTGCTACTTGATACTCGCTCATTACGATCTGCATTCACTTCTTAAACATTTAAGATATTTAATTACCACGTATTATAATTGTGTAGTGCGTGACGTCATAACTCGTCGATACTTGACCAATTATTTTGCAATGGGTATATAAACTTCATAGTTAAACACCGTGCCAATAACCGTTAGGTAATTCGCAGAAAAAGATCTTACCTAAAATAAATAGATTTGATATTTTAATTAAAACATATACTTTTAAAGGCATTGCCATAAATAGAACATACTTTTATGGCAATGCATGCGCTTTTATAAAATGTAAAAAATATGTTAGCATTAATTACCAGGCAAACGCTCAAGACTACTCGATCGCACTATAATTAATAAAAAAGAATTAAAAAGGAGTTCGAATCAACGGTCGCGTGCCCCGGAGGCCAACGTCCTTTAGACAAGATCGCCCCCTTCTCTACCGCCGTCCCTCTCTAATTAACCGTTTAATACATAAAGGCGTCCCTTTCACCCCCAGGGATGTTAATATCGTGTTACTTAATATCCCACTGGGACACCGCTCGGATAATAATTTTCAGAATATTATTGCTCCTGTAATTCGTCAAAGAATTTTTCTTTTATTTCCACGAAAAAGCTCGACTGCAAATGATTCAAAGGACCCGTTGATGTGGAAGCCGACCGCTATCTTCGCTGATTTCAGTCCGCTACGCTAAATACGTAATATATTTTTTATGTACGTTCGAATCGAGTTCTTTTTTTGATATACGACAAACCGTATCCGATATCGGAGCCGTGAGTTAGCAATAAAAGTAAAGCATGTCGAAAAATATCGTTAAGTAGCACACGCCCGCCCCTTAATATCTTCCACGCGGCCGCACCCGGCGCGCCGTATCGGGGAATTTTCATCTGAATATTTTCCTTTCTCATTGTCGTTATCTGAAAAATATGTTTTTCGTACGGTCGCAATCGCCCCGCACCCCGCAACCCCTACCCCGACCTTTAGAACCAAAAAGTCGCAACCACCGCGCGCCGAACATACCAAAATCAGAAATGTGTCTCTAAACGCAAAGGTTGTTTTCTTTTTCGCGCGTCTGATGTCACGTTGCTCTTGGATGTAAAAGAAAAATAGTGAGTGCGTCGCCGCGAGAATGAAATCCTTTCGCGAAGGTGTTAGAGTAGGTATTTGTTTGTCGTGTGTCGTTCGGCCGCGGCGGGTGGAGGCGGGGGCGACCGGAAGCGCGGCTCGGGGTGAAGGGGGGAAATGGACGGAAGAGAAGCAAGGCAAATAACTTCGCCCTTCTGTGCACATGTATAGAAGGCTCGGAGGGCGCACAAAAATGCTCGCAGCGCCGTTTCCAAGTTCCACAATGAAACGTTGAGTATTTTTGTCATTTGTCGTCATAAAATCTCTCTTCTAAAGAAAAATTCGCGTTGAAATGTTTTTGTCGTTCTCAAGTTATGAGATATGTCGGAGTTACTGCATATGAAAGTTTTAATATTGTCGGGTAGAATGCCACTGATGATTACGTTTCAGCAAGAATACGGTCGACGACCTTTAGGAAATGTAATTAAGTTTATGTAGAGTTAAGACTGGGAGGTATGCGGCACGCGGTCTGTGTAGAAACTATACGTTCTTGACTTTTGACCATTTTCTACATTTTTTAAGAACTTTGTTTTAATTGACCCTTTACTGCATTTAAAGCAAGTACGTCGTCATTCATCACGCATTTGCGATACGATAACACAACATATTCATTAAATACAAAACCAGCTTTAAATTCCCAATAAATCTGAACCACAAATAGCCAAATCAATTTGTTTACATCCGATTTTACTATTTATAACTTAATGAATCCGAAAATCGATTCTATTGTTAAGCTCAGCCCTATTTAAATAAAGTATTGTATCGCCATTGTTATAGCAATCGAGAGGGCTATTATTATCGCTATTAAATACTTACAAAATAGGTTTGCATGTACCATAGTAATTTGTTAACGGACCGCCAATTGTGACCAATTTCCCTTCACAAGTTGTTGCCAGGTTTTAATTTTATGTTGGTAAATAGTTTGATCAGAATTGTTACGATTAGAGATTTTGTATTTGTTGGACTAAATTGGTATGTAGCGAAGTGATTCCTAGGTTAAGATTTTTGCTTGTGATGGATAAAATTCCGTCGTATACAAAAGTATTGTGTAAGTAAGTAGTAAGCTTGCCAGGTATGGATACGCCTTTTTCGTCTAACTGGAGCTTACGGTGTAATAAAAGCAAACAAAATTATTGAAAC
Source organism: Trichoplusia ni (assembly GCF_003590095.1). Classification (NCBI taxonomy): domain Eukaryota; kingdom Metazoa; phylum Arthropoda; class Insecta; order Lepidoptera; family Noctuidae; genus Trichoplusia; species Trichoplusia ni. The sequence continues at coordinate 10,277,546 of NC_039487.1, forward strand.
GAGTATTACTGCATTAACTTGGAAATTTAATCCTTGGTTAATATCGCATCGAAATTCCCTTTGTGGTCGCTAAAATTCTTTGCCAAGTCGAAAATCAAAGCACCCAAATAGCAAAAGTTGGGTGCCCTTTGAGCAGTCCCGTTATTATTTTCTCAAGAACCTCTTTTATGTAAAAGAACGCTTCAGAAAGCGAGGGTGGTAAAGGGAAAAATATGACGGAGAGTAGTGGTGTTGCTGTCTCGTTCTAGCCTGTGGGGATAGAGAGGGATGTGGATGAGTCGAGTGGCTTTCGTGTTAAGAGTCTCCATACACGAGCTCTCGTTACGTCATGGCCCGGGGCCTGAGACGTCGTGTGGGAGGCATTTTGACAAGTATTTTATGAAAAATGTAACCGCCTTTGTGACAATGCTTCAAGCTTTTTAAGCAATGCGCCCGTTGTCAACTTTAATGAGATGAGAGTTGGGTTACGAAACTTTTGGTAACAAACTGACACAACATGGCCTTCTGTGAAACACTCCGCAGATCAGACGAAGCTACAATTCCAGTGAAGTATTGGTTGTAAGGTAGCCGGTTTAAGTTGACACATGGCAATAAATAAGTTTGCATGCGTTTATGAATATTTATGACTAGAATAACGAGTCAACTTTGAACACATTTATATTATTTATTGCGTATTAAATTTGAAACATTGTTGCACTCCACGTGTAGTTGTTGTGGTTTTCGGTAGCATTTACGATGATTATTAATTTTAACAGTTTTTTTATGTAACTGATAATAATTTTATTTCTCTTGATCATATTTTAAAACTAGAATCTGCGATGTATATTTACAGAACTCTTTTGTAAGATTAGAGCTGTCTCGAATATCAGAAACTCGAATATACATAATTCTGCAAATTGAAATGCTATATAAAGAGAATTATGTTTGTAGTTAAACCTGTAGCTGAATAACTTATCAAGAATAACGTTAGACAAATGTGAATTGTGAAATAATTCTTCTTAAATATCACGACATTTTCATGCAAAAACCAAACAAAAATTATTGTACCTATTTGGTAAATTGCGATTCACGTTGGCTTTGGTTTTTCACTGGCACTGGCTACTGGCAATGTAGTTTATATAGCAAAAATACATTAACAATGTAACTTAATAAACTTTCTAAGTCTTTCAGATAAGTTCACAGACGCTATAAGCAAACATGCAATAAGTTCCTTCTTGTATTAAAAATCAATAAAATGCAATTTTTTTCATTTTAATCGAAGATGTTTGTTTAAGAAATAAATATATAGCAGGGTATAAAACTCTGTTGACGTATGGAAGCAATAACAGCAATAATAAACTCCGGAAGGACGAATGTTTTCCTCCGCGGATTCTATTAATTTGGATAAGAATCTTCTGTTAAGTAAACAACGAAGAAGTATAGGAAATGTGATTCACGGGATGATTACAGCTAACAAAACCAGGGCTTTTTTGCTAACAGCAAAAGTACGCAAAAGTATATTTAGGCTTAATAACTTAAAAGAAAAAGAAACGAAATTTACCTAGGCTAATATACCACGGTCATCTAGCTTTCAGATGACATCATATTTTGATATTTTAGTTCACAATCATCTAGCTGTGCGTGTCTGACATAATTTGTCCAAAATAGTGAACATAAAATAGACAAGCACTTACAAATATTTTTTCTCGGATATTGTAGGTTTAGCTTTACTAGCTGTAATCAAAATACATCAACTATCTCAAAATCGCAACCAATCATTCCATATTATCAGCTACGTAAACAACACTTACTTATCCACATTTAACTTAATCCACGACTTTACTCTCAGAATATTACGCCCGTCTCCCTCATTACGAGCCAAATCATTACTGGGTGAAATCGTATGGAATCCCAAAGGACGAATTGTTACCATGCCCATTCAAAAAACAACCCTAGGCAAAACACATAAAGTCTCATTTCCCATAGCACTGAGACTAAATTATGATCCGCAGTGATATGTCATCTGTGCTGCATGAAAAATATGAGATGTATTGAAAATGGAATCACTTCGATATTCGCTAAGAGGTTTTTAATATCACTCGGGAGATGATAAAAAGTACCGTTTGTTATATTTTTATTCGGGAGAATATTTCGCTGAATCAGGGAAATATTGTTACATGAAATGTTTTTTAAGTGGTGCTCTCGGGGATTTGTAAACGAGTACAAGATTTTAGTTTTTGAAATCCTACTACTGTTATAAAGGCGAAAGTTTGTAAGTATGGATGTATGGATGTTTGTTACTCTTTCACGTAAAAACTACTGAATGGATTTGAATGAAACTTTACCACAATATAGCTTATACATCAGAATAACAGAAACTACAATTTTTGAAGTTTCTAATGTGAGGTCGTAAAAAAACACATTTTTTGCGCTTACATTGCAAACGCTGACTGAATCCTACAAGATAGATAGAAGGCAGGTATAAATTATAACTTATATCTTCTAACCACGCGGACGAAGTCGCGGGCAACAGCTAGTATGTTATATATATGTATAGCGGAGTAACTGGTTAGATTGTGATCGCAGTTGTTTCTATGTGAAACACCCAAGCATAAAAATATTATGTTGTCGTAAGCTTTTCAGGGAATGTCCTTTGGGAATTGAAAAGATATTTATCTTTATCAGACATTTTCTTCTTGTCTTCTTCATGACATGTTTTAAGACTTTTTAAATGCGACATAAAATTCAAAACCCTCGTAAAATAATTAATTTAAATTAATTGCGTCACGACTATGATGTCCAGCACTTGGTTTTAACTCTTAATTTATTTGAGCTATCTCTAATAGTAAATACTTTTCCCCCTTTCCACTTTTCACGTGTACCTACGCGTAGGTACGAGCATAGTTCACTTTCCCTAACGACCGAATTCTTTTCGGTACCTTCCTCCCTTTTATAGGCATGTATGCATAACTTCGACTTCGCCAATAGTAGCAAAGACGTGTATATCACGATTTTTCTCAACGTAACCCGCCTACATATGTTGCCCCCTCCTGCCTGCCCCCTTTCACACATTCTCGTTAAAATACACATCGGACAAAAAAATCTTATTCACCAAAATATAACAATGGAAATTGTACCCTACTTTGTTCGCCTTAAGATTCAAATGAGGTTGTTAGCATTTTTGTAGGTGTGATAGTTTTTGGTGCAGACAAATTCCGTGAGATTGGCTGTCGATATGGCCAAAGATTTTTACGATTCGTCGTAAATTCTTGTAAGTATCGTATTTCTACGGTCACGTTTGTTTAGCTTGCGTAAGTTTGTGGGATAGGAATTGTGACTTTTAGATAAAGCGGCCATTGTAGTTTTTTTGAGGAGATTTTTGACCGTTCCGTGTGTTGTGGCGGAGATAACATGCTGTTGACTTTGCTTGGCCATCGCTATTGGGCAATGTTGGTTTCTACACGCGTGGGTTTGGCTGCAGTAACGCACATAACTGGTGATAAGCGTCTTCTTCACGATATCAATCACAGGTTCAAGGCAAGTTCGAAGCACTCTCGTGAATTTTGCCGGCAAGAGCCCGGAATACCCCAAGGCAAGGAAAGAAGAAACTTTAGTTCACATATATTTTTCCTAGCTTAGCTTCCTATTTCGATTCATTCACTCATTTTAAGGTAAGAGTTCTTCCTCTCTCCTATTATTTAAAATTTGATATGCCTGACAGGGTGCCGAATTCTGTATATTTTTATTTTTGCCACCTATAAAGGCAACATTGAAAAATGTTCGGCAAAATTGCAATAAACGATTTGATTAAATACATCTCCAAGTTGACCTTTCTACAAGTTTGTCTCATACTTGCCTTGTCCCTCCTTCCCATCATTCAGTCTTATTGATGTAAGTTTTATGAAGAAAAGGGACTTGTGTATTACAAAATAAAAAGCCATGTATGCCATAACTTATTATAAGTACGACGACTCATACTTTGATACAACGATAAAAACCATAAAAATACTTTTTGACCTGCAATATCTCAGATCAACTCGTCGAAAATTAAAAATGGCTGACCAAAAATATATATAAAACGTTTAATTGATGTCCTGAATGCAACATGACGATAAAATGTAATGTTTTTTGGTTTATTGATGATCATTAAACTTCAAATTACTATTTAGTACCGTTAATAAGTATGGCCGAATAAATTTATGGTCTTAATTGTTTGGTTACCGCACATGGCCGGAAGATATTACATTTTTGTTTTGGAGTCAGATGATGAGTCATGAGAAACATTTTTGGGATGTTTTGAATGATATGTGTAGGATACAAAAATTATGTGCTACTTGTCACGACATACAGTGGACCGGTTTAATTTCATTATGTATAGGGAATTCATAGATGACAGAATTTTGTTTTCTTAGAACTATAATTAATTATAGGCTTTTGGGTATATACAGGTACTTTCTTTGCTGTATTTTCCGTTCCCAATCGGTGGAAACAAAACCCTGTTTCTAAGACTCGAGTCTTTGAAAACTGTTTTTTTTGCACATGAGTCATATCTGGTCCCAGTATAACAAAATTTATTACAATCAACCCGAAATCATTGTCCCGACTCTGACTAAAACTCAAATCGCTTTTCTCTTCTTGCTTTCATTTCTTTTTGTACCTAAATATAAGAAACCTTTTTTATAGATCGAGACAATGAGAAATCATTCAGTGCTATACTACGACAAAAAAGTCCTTTAGATCCATAGGTTTCTTCCAACCCTTTCGCTACTTGGCCCTTTATAAATATGTTTGCGGTTGCCCTTTCACGTCAACCATTGAGATCGACCTTTGTGGTACAAAATGCGCCTGAATGAATCAAACAACATCTGACCTTTGCAATCTCGTGAATAGAATACACAAGTTTTTTCTTATTTGAACTATTATGCCTTTGACTTGCCGTTTATACTGGCGAACTTTACGGTTTCTTTTGCAATGGCTTTTCTATTAATGTTCTGCCCCATTAACCATGTGACACTTATTTCTTTGTTAATGTTGGTTGAAAACCTTCGAATGTATCGAGATGATTGCCAGACACGTGACAAGACGAATAATGTCATTTTCAGATATTTGAGTTTTTTCTATGGAGACTAGAGATTATAGGAATTTCACTTGGCTAAAAGTCGGCGTCCAGCTAAAGATAGGTCTCGATGGCATGCGCTTGGGGATTGGTGAGGCCTACGCCCACCATTGGACAAATATGGGCTGATGTTGATGATGATGTAAGGTTGTGGTAAGTTACACATCCATGAGGGCCTTATATTCATCATGAGGTACAGGACCAAAAGCACTCCCTTGGCAAACACCTAGAAAATGATTATAAAATTCAACATTTTGTCGATATATTTCACGATTAACAAAGCTGACAGTCCTGTGTTCATTTATGTAAATTGCTTAATAGACATCTTATCTTCACAATGACGTAGTTCATTTCACAATGAACTACTTTTAACTGCTTTTTTGTCCCATAGATTAAATGTCCCACTTTATGACTTAATTAACCTATTCTGTGAAAGAAATATGATCATAACTTTAAGCTATATTGTAGCTTTATATCCAATATCCAATGAAAACTGTATCCTACAGAAATAACATTTTCCAAATAAGGAGACTATTCTCATAATTTTCAACGAACTATATTTATTGATCATAAATTGTGGAATGGAACCATAGGATAGTTAAAAACAGGGATCTCATTGCTGATGACTTAATTAGTGCGGAACATTGTCATTTCATATTGAGTCATCAAGTCAAAGAGAAATATAATAAAGAACTGGTCAAGAGCGACCCAGACTAACAACACTAAGGGTTTCGTATAAACCAAAGCACGGTATAAATCAGGGTAATTTCTTACGATTTTTTTCTTCGCTGTTTTAGCAAGTGAAAATAATTTTGTAATATAAACTCTCCGTGCCAGGATTTGAACCTAATACCTTTGACTATGCTGTCTTGAGGTCAATTCACGAGGCTATCTCTGCAATAGTAGGTATGCAGATAGTTATTCCGATGAAAAAAATTCACTAAACTGAATTTTAAATAAATAAATTTTAATTATATTGTAAAACATGTCAGTGCATAGGTTACCTATCCCATACCTAATTTAATATTATTACCGAAGATAACCCTAAGTCTTATTAACGTATCAATATAAAATTTTCATCAGCTTTCAACTGCAGTACTTGTTTATTTTATGCACACGATAAGCTGCAATAAAAGAGATTTTCATTAACAGTTTTATGATCATAATATTTTGAGACTGTTGAAAGTGTTGACTTAACTATTACGATTCAACTGACCTAGGTCAGGCATTTTATAGACGTTTCAATTTCCTGAAATTATTTAAAGCTTTCTTAAACTTGAAAATTATGAACTGGTGTTAGTATGAAAGGAAATTGTTATTTCGGAATATACTTCTTTAGTTAATAATAATTTATGTTAATACTAGGACTTGGAGATTATCCTAGCTTATTGGACCTCCGTATTATTATTTTTGTTGGGGAATAGAGAGGCCACTCTGCCTATTGTATATTCTGTGGCTCTACTCTGCGTAGCCTCTCCAGCAGTGGACGAGTGATGATGATGATTTCGACTGTGTCTTGTGCGCCCTCTGAAATAGTATCACTTTATGAAAGGTGTTGGTAGATCTTCTGGCCGTACAATATATTTTCGAAATCGATAGGGATGAGAAGTACTTCATATTCTGCTTCAGGATAAGGTATCATGTGTGACTAATTTCATTCATATCCTTTGACATTTGTATAGTTGGAAGAATCATCAACTTTTGGCTTTTGCCTGCAGTTATGGATGAGTTGGTATGTAACAACATCGCGAAGAAACCGGCACACCTGAGTTTTTTACGGGTGTTTTTTTTTGCTGATGTTACAAAATACACCCTCAAACACTCTCGCGTTTAAATATTGATAGGATAAGAAAGCTAAGATATTATCTAGACGAGGTAATAAAATTAATTTGTAAATACCAATTAAAAAGCTTATTACCCAGTTACATGTAAAAAACATATTTTACGCGGAGTAGTCCTTTTGAAGTGCTCTATACGGTCAAAGAATGGACCCCTTAATATATGTGCGCAATAAATTAGTATTTAAGGCTTGTAAAAAGTTTAAAGGCTATGTAATAAATGTGTTTAATAAGTAGATGCGTCCCGCAGTGGTCATCTCTACTTTGGGAATAAGATGTCGACTATACGCAGAAGTCAATAATTTTACAATTATAATTTGAATAAAACAATTATAGAGTTTTTGTTGAAGCGTCATTTGTTTTTGAAGATATGTTAATAGCTGTTGTCGACTTGTTTCGTTTACTTGTTTGTGAAGTTTGTTTCTACTTTTTAGTCTGAATACTCATAAGTAACGCGGTATGTGGTCTTTTGTCAATCATTTAAATAATGTTCATCGGTTTTAAATACGATAAGATTATCTACATATTTTTGCATTTAGTGTAAGGTTAGTTCTTGATATTTTTTGCTATGGTAACCTACTGTAAAACGAATGCAATGTTAAATTGTGTTAAGTGGAAATACAATTTCTTGATTTTTTTTATCACTTCTCTTGTTTTGTATCAGGTAGGTTAGGCAGGTAACGATTTTACTAGCGTTTCTAAATCACCCAAATTATTATAATTACGAAGCTTTTAGACGAGTCGTCTTACTTTGACTTGTCAATACATTTGATCGCTACGATTAGTATGAG